>NC_056732.1:1787770263-1787887390 GCF_019279795.1 Protopterus annectens
ATGGAACTCATAAATAAAGACATAGGGAACTTGCAGACTTTGGATCCAACCCAGTTTGGCTTTGTCAAAGGCAGATCATGCCTTTTAAACTTGGTTGACTTTTTCGAGACAGTCACCAAGGCCATTGATGAGGGAAAGGCAGTCCATACAGCCTACCTTGACCTGGCAAAGGCCTTCGACACAATACCCCACTCAGGTATCATCAAAAACTCATCAGCTTGAATGTAAACCCATACATCACAAGATGGGTTGCAAACTGGCTAAGTGACAGAACCCACAGGGTCAGAGTTGCTGGAGCCATGTCAGACTCAAAGCCTGTCACAAGTGGTGTCCCACAGGGCTCAGTCCTGGGTCCACTCTTGTTCGGCATCTACCTTTCTGAAGTACAAGCAAACACAGGAGGGTTATGGCTGACAAAGTTTGCAGATGACTGCAAACTGGGCGCCATAGTCGAAAACACATCTGACACAGATATCCTTCAGAAGGGCCTCACAGAAATGGATAACTGGTGCCAGAGCCATGGCCTAAAGTTAAATGCCAAGAAATGCATGGTCATACCCTTCGGGAAAAACAAGGTTACCCCTAGCTACCATATAGGTGGCAATCCACTGAGCACAGAAGAAGTCATCAGGGATCTGGGGACCCAGGTTGACAGTAGCCTTCGCTTGACACTCATGTTGCTAAAGTAGTTAGGAAAACCTTCTACATTGCCCACCTGATCATGAAGGGATTCACATCTAGATCAAGGGAGGTCATCACCCCTGTACTCATCACTCATTAGACCTATGATTGAGTACAATGCCCCATTCGGAATGTATCTGACCAGACACCTGCAGCAGCTGGAAAGGCCCCAAAAGTTCCTCACCAAAAGGATAAAGGGTCTCAAAAATATGTCTTATGCTGCCCGACTGAAAGAACTCCAGCTCTATTCAGTCTCATACCGCTTGCTCAGAGGTGACCTGTGCCTGACATATAAGGCCATGTCAAACCCTGATTTGATGAATATGCTTCACCTCAAAAATCTAGATCCCTCAGAACCACAAGGGCGGAGACTTAAACCTTGACACGGTTATTAATAGAACATGCTGGAGGGACAGATTCATCACCCAGAGACTCCCTATGCTGTGGAACAAAATCCCGGTACATGTGAGGCAGAGCACCTCGCTGGCCTTGTTCAAGAGGAATCTTGACCAATGGATGGGGGATCGCAGATATACCCCAGGGATTACTTCAGTGTCACTGCTTGACAGAGGCACAGCAAAATAATAGGCATAGTTTTATTCAAACTAAAGGGGTGGCGAAAGTCAAATAACTATGGGCTAGGCTTATAAATGCCCTTGGGCAGATAGCCTAGTATGAACCTATGAACCTATGAACCTATGAAACACGAAGAAACATGTGGAAACATGTGCCCTGAAGGTAAACAAAGCTCAGCAGTCTCTGGACACACCATCTGTTGAGCAGGTCACTGTCACACAAGCAGGCACAGGTGAGTTCCAATGAGCTTAAAAGAATTTGGACAAAACACCTTTTGATGTCAGCTACCTCTTCTGTGGACACCAACATGGTTCTGTGCCTACACAGATGGGGTCTGCAGACAATGATACCCATTTGTGGTATTTAGTAACCCCAGCTCATTTGCATAGGGATCAGTGCACAGAACCTGTACCCCACCCCCCCCCCCACACACACACACACACATATATATATATATATATATATATATATATATATATATATATTGGTCTACTTTCTTTAAACAAAGTTACCTTTAACCGAATTTTACTTACCCAATCCCATTTCATTGAAACTGCATTCCACCAAACATATGGACTGCCAAAATCCTTTCCCTGTGAAAGGAACCAATTGGCCACTATGGGAATAAACCTAAATGTAACAAAAGTAAACTCACCAAAGTGGGAGTTTCACCCCCCACTCCCCCCATGTAGAGGGAGTTTCAGGCCCTGCGTCATAAGCAACCACAACAGTCTACCATTGTACATACTTCACACAGGGCCCTATAATGCATTACTGTCACATACTACTAAATCTAGTTTTTACTGTCTTTTTTTTATTTTATTTTTTCATAAAAACATGTTTCCTCACTATGGCACACTGTGCAAGCATACCCAGATTATCAAAAAAAATCAATGTAAATTATTTTCTATATGGTTTTGGACATATGGTGGATAGTTTTCCACATATCTGTCTCTACTATGCTATTTCTGCCACTCTAAGTGCACTTTTTCGGCCCCTGGTGTTAGTTTTACATCCTGCACATAGAAGTTTTCAGAGTACATTATGGACACCAACACGGGGTCTGAGGTACTGCCTGTCTGCTTACTGGATCACTCTACCACCCTCATTTGATTGAAATTCACCTGCTTATCAGGTGATTTGCATGCCACAGACACTTCCATGTTGGCACACTAGTGCATGCCCTCAGCTCTGTTTACTGAATCGCACATCTGCTTACTTCCATGTAAGCACCATGCCACTAAGCCTACATGTAAAAAAGTCCATGTAGGCTTTATTAAATTCCCCCCAGTGTTTTTCCAGTTGAAAATTCTCTGCAGTAAAAGTATTTTGCATATTGTCCGACACTGTCATTTGGCAGGCAATCCCCCCATTGTAAAGAGTACTGCAGCATAGAAGAGAAGGACATCTATCATTATGGTAAGATTTTACACAACTATTCTTTGTGTCAAGTAACTAGATGTGTCTACACTTGTGACCACCACAAACGTATTAGTTTAAATACTTTCATCTAGTTCTGTTAATAAAGTGAGAGGCTTTTGCAGATCTCACCATGCTAGCATGTACCAGAACGATAGTTCCTACTATTAATCAGACTTATCATACTATGAACAATTCAACTTGTCATTAAATTAATCTTCAGATAATAAACATCAGTAAAAGAGTTAAAATGCAAGTAAAAGTAAAAAAATCAAAAATCTAACTTGAACGTAATAAAAAATAAAACAAACAATTAAACAGTAACCATTTAAAATAATGGGACTTGCTAGAGTAAGTCCTGAAATGTGGAGACTGAATGGTTGAAATAATGGATTTATATACATTGTCAGAGATGCCATTTCTTGGAACGTTCTCTTTTCTTTGAGGTATGGTTTTGATCTTTTTTTTTCTCAGCTTCCCAGAGTACCCACATTTTTTATAGGGAGCTGAATTAAACATCTAGTATTAAAAATAAAAAGTGAAAAATAAAACTCAGGCATAGATATGAAATACTATAGCTAAAAAAATTAGTTGTATTATTGTGTTTTACTAAAACTTGGTATGTTCCAGTTTCATTAAATTTAGTATGCCCTTAATGGAGCTTCTCTGATTGAGCCCGGGCTTACAGGATACTGTTATTGTACAGTCACACACATTTGCCAGGACTGAGATTAGAACCCTTACCTATCTAGTTATTGCTACTATAGTGTTATGCATTTATTGCACATGCCATAGAGATTATGTGCTTGAAGTTGAATCTGCCATTCAATTTCTTTATTTGCTAGCTTTGCATTCAGATTGCTTTGTAATGTGACCAATTTAAATTTCCCAATGATATGAAAAACAAACGTTTCCTAGTTTCTGCAGACCTGAACATGTCTAGATATTGGGTTTTTGAAGTCCTTAAACCTGATCTCTGAAAGGTGTTTGGTCAGCCTTATCTTGAGAGGGTTAATTGTTTTTCCTACATAAAATGTTTTACATTTTGTGCAGCTTGCCAGGTATGCCACAAAGGTACTATTGCAGTTGCATCTGTCAGTGCAAATATATATATATATATATATTTTTGAGATTGTAAATAAAAAAATTATTGTTTCATATTGCATTTAAACAGTGCTCCAACAGCACTGTTTAAATATTCTTAGAGTAAAACCTTTGTTGTAATTTACATGGTTATTTGTAAGGAAAATAGAAACGTGTATATTACTTGTTACTGCTATGTATGACTCAGATCTGATGAAGCTCTTACAAAAGTGAAAGTACACATCTCTTATTTTAACTTAATAAACCATGGTTTAAACAAGCAATTCCAACTTGAATCATGTTTTCTTATTTTTAATAAGAATACAAAGTAACCTTTGACACAGATCATAGATAAAAAGTTGTAACAAGGACTATTTTAGTAATTTCTATGTCAATATCAAGATCAGTCATTCCTGTACAATTAGCTTTCCATTTGTGTTGATTTAACCCCAGATTTAATAAAGTCCATGTAGGAATAGTGTTATTCCTACATGGAGTGTATCGTGGCCATGTTCGCATCTCCTTCTCGGCAGTGTGCCTTGCATATTAATGAAGATGTGCTACTGAGATGGAGCCATGTACATGAATACTGAATCAGTGCAGGGGGCATGTTGCAGTAGTACTCGCAGATCCATAACATGCCCGCTGTACTGTGAAAGTACAATATGGCACTTTAGAATAGAAAACAGAGTCCGCATGCACTTACATGATGAATGTGAAGATAAAGTAATGCAGGGTGTGTGTGACAGGTACTGTAATACATCCCCTGTTAAAATGCTGTATGGCACTTTACAATAAATAAAATGTCCTTGGACACTTTAAAAGATGAATGGGAAGAAAAAATGTTTTGCAGGGGGTGTGTTACAAATACTGTAACACACCCCCTGAAAGTGCCATACAGCACTGTACAATAAAGAAGTGTCCTCGGACACATACCTCTCAACGTCAGAGCAAGAAGTCTGGAAAAAGCCATTACTAAATGTGGGGCAAAAGGCCAGAATTAGGGACAGTTCTTAATAATGCTCGTACAAACTTAGAAAAGTGATAGAATGACAGGTCTTGCATTAGCATGGATTTTCAGAAGAGTGTGAAGTGTCTTTTAAAATGAATAGTAGTTTTAATGTATTTTTATGTAAAGTTTAAGCATAGCTGTACAGGTTTGTGTGGGGTGGCACTTTGCTCAGCAGTGGTTAAATGTAATGAAGAGCTATATAGAAATGTATAGCTGAAATCACCACAGCTGAGTGGTTAATGTCACAGCTTCATGTGCAGTAGGTACATGGTTTGAAGACCAAGACAGGCCATTCAGATTTTACATGGGAAAGCAGTTGTATATTAGTGATTATTTTATTTCATGATGTAGTAATTAATATTTGTTAACCATTTTAGTGTAGCTGTCCAAAATACCAGTGTTGGAGGAGATATGAGGTGGAAACCCTCATGTATACACAAGTGTCCCATACAGTACAGTCACACCCCAAGGTAATGTAATGAAAGCACATAGGGAGAGGTCATGTAAAGTACAATATTTGAGCAGTGCTAAAAAATCCTAGTCTAAGCAGTATTCAGTTCAGCTAAGTGGATTTGTGCACCGCTAAGCACTGCTCAGCAATTGCCACTTTAAGCACAGCTCAACTAAGCTTAACGAGTTTGAGCATTGCTGAGCTGTGCTTAACATTTTTAAAATGGTCAGTTATGGCAAAGTGTGGGAAAATGCCCTTATCTAAACCACACAGGTGAGAATACAGGCAGAACCTGTTAGAGTTTGATCCATGTAGGAAATATGGCAAGTGTTGGAGAGGGTGTGCATTTCTGGGTGCAGCAGTGGGGCATTTTGGAGTCCAGGGTCATGGTTGAACACCTCATTAAAGACTATGACATCTGGCTGCTGCAGGACCAGTTCCAGGGATCAGAGTACAAGGCCGAGGCCTGGGACTGGCTGGCATACAACCTCACCAGTGCAACTGGCATCCCCCACACTGGTAAGCAGATGTGTCACCACTATGATGACCTAAAAGCATAGGAAGGGGGAACTCTTGGCACAGTGGATCCAAGATGCTCGGGTTGGAAATGCCCCACTAGTTTGTAAGTATAAGAAAAAATGCTTTACCATAATCTAGTTTGAATATCTGATAGACAGGTATGCATAATGGTGTGTTTTCCCCCCACAGTTGCAGAGGAGAGGGCTCATAACATGGAAGCCCATGTAGGATGACTGGCAAGGTTGCACCAACAGTGTAGTGAGTATAGATCTAACTTGCAGTATATAGTACAATAAGTAAGAAAGTGTAATCATTTACTTCCATTAGCTACATAGTGTGTTCTGAGTGTGCTGAATAAATGTGTGGTTAGACCATCAGTGATATAAGTGACTAATGACAGGTACTGTATAATACATATGAAGGCAGCAAACAAGCTACTATTGATGAAAGAAAGTCAGTATTGTAGTAATATAATGTGTAGGAATGAACCTGGTGATAAAGTACACTGTAATTGCTACTGTGAAGGAAATACATGACATTCCTTCATCATCTACAGGATATGCAGTACAACTGAATTGACAGTTTTGAATGTAATAAACCACTGTGTCATGCAACCCTCAAAAAGTTATTCCCACAAACGTTTGTGTTGAATCTGGTCTGTTAATGAAGAAATACAAATGTACAGGTGCTACACAGCAAATATGGCCATGAGAGCATGAATTCACAGAGGTTTGTTTGATAACCAGCTGTTATGACAAACAGTAGATGTGGAGCTGTAAAACATAATACAATGAAATTTGATATATGTTCTGCACTAAGATCTGGACTTTGAATAGCAATGTGTAATGTATTATAGTGTGTTCCCTGCAGCATTGTCTTCTGTTAACCTTTGCATTTCAGCTACATGTAGTCCTGAATGTAGGTATGCTGCTGCAGGTAAGTATGAGATTGTAATAGGTGGAGACTGCAAATATATGATATGAAAATGTGTACACCTGCATTCAAAGTATCAATACACTCCATTATCTATCAGGCATGACTCTCAGGCATGTATGTTTAACTTTCACTACAGATTTCTGTGAAACACCACTTATATTACAAGGTCAGACCTTTTAACCAAATGAGTTTTAGGAATAAATCATTCAAGCACTAGACAACAGTGGTCCTGTAGCTCAGTGTGGTAAGAAATAGAAATGTTCAGTTTTTGCATACACAGACCATGGTTTCAATCCAGGGACTGGTACTAAGATGTGTTTATAGTTACACACAGGTAATCCTGAGTATTATAGAAACAGTCAGGTAATGTTAACAGATATTTTTCTCCAAAGGGCTGACAAGTAAATAAATGTTTCTATTAGCTGCAAGAAGGGTATACTAATAAACTGTGTACAAATGTTCCAGTGTCCAACCCCATTCCAACAAATGACAGCGGGATAGCTATATACATCATGCAGTCTTCCCGATACATGTCTCTCAAGTGTCACCCTGTCACAGCTAGTGATCACAGTTGCCAGTAACCTTGGATACATTTATAAATCCAGTAGTAGTATGCCAGTTGCACACTAACACAATATCAGTGCACGGTACACTTTGTTAGTTAGATATGTAACCCTGACATGAATGAGTCTCCTCTTCTCATGTACCTACAGATGTCAGAGCTTGCCCCATAGTGTTCCAGGTTGACATATTAACAGGTATGTACATGCTACAGTAGCTATAGGCCTCAGGTAGATGTAAAGTGAAGGCAGACCTGTACAGTATTGAGCAGTACTGTTGTGAAACATAGCCTATACAATTGGTAATGGACTGTTTTCTCCCCTCCCACCCATTATCTGCTTCAATAATTATTATTCATATACTATGGGTATGTTGTTCTCAAAACCTATTATTGGGACATGTGTCCTATTATTATTCATATATTGAAATGATTCATTTCTAACATTCCTTGTTCAAATTCCATTGTTGGTGGTTCTGTTGCCGTATATGTTATTGGCATGCTGTTACAATAATGCCTGTTATTCCATTTATGCATGTGTTCTGTTTGTCATGCAATTTCCCCAATGCTATTGGTCTGGCTTAATTGAAACACAGATGCATGCTGTTATAACTAATGTTGAAATGTTTTGTTCATGACTAACCAATACACCTTGGAAAACCTTAATACCATAGTACATTTGGGTAGGCAGATCCCAGCGGATCCACATGTCCTGCCTCATCTGGCCACAGCACCAGGTCCCAGGACATCTGAGACCCAACCCAGAGCTACCACCTCCACTGGTCCTACACTACCCTTGGGTGGAACCACCTCAGGGGATGGGGCCCATCCCCCCAGGTGTGGGTGCAAAGGAGACCCTGTCACCCAATAACTGTTCTGAGTCTGTGCGAGATTGAGGGCAGACTGGTGCAACTCAAGGGGCAGACTGGCCCCATCATCCAGCCTCCAGCACAGCCACCTTTAGGGCCGTGAAGGGACAGTGGTGACTGCCCATGGGTGAGGACCTCAGTCCCACTGTTTCCATCTGTGGGCATGTGGTCATCCGATTCCCATCCTCCCTGCTGGTCAAAGGTGTTTACCCCCTTATGTGTCATACACTGCCCCATCTGCTGTCTTGTCTGTCTTATCTGTCTGCAAATCCTATCTCTCCTACCCAACGTACCTCCCCAAATGTACCTACAACCCTTCCCCAGCATCCCACTCTCACCTTAAAAAAAGAAAAGGGCATCTGTCCCAAAAAAAAAAATTCCATCCAATACATAGCTCTCCATTTCACCCCCACGTACACTCCTGTGAATCAATCATACCATCACTTAATCAACACAAATATGTCTCCCACACCCTTCCCTGTAGGGTGTGAAGCTCCAAATTTCAAAACTATCCACATCATGCACAGCTGTTGATGCACAAGAAATGGAGAGCTATGGTCCTTCCCTACATCCACCCTACACATCCCTAGCTCTTTTCATTATGTTTTTCCCCCTGCTTGCCCCCATTTCACCACTTTCCTATCATCCCTTTTTTCTTTTCTTTTTTGAAAATAGCATGGGTTTAAGCAGGGATAAGTGGAGCTAAGCAAAGCTAAGTGGACATAAGCACCGTTTGGCATTGCAGCGCATCATGCAAAACCACATAAACCTGCTTAAAGCTGGTAACACCTGTTTAATCACCTTATATCATTCACACACTGTTCCCACCAGCAAAAAATAACCATCCCTGGCAAGACTTGAACCCAGGACCCTTTGCATTATAGTCAGAGCATCACACCACTAGGCCACTTGAGCTCTGCAAAGTTAATGGTGCTTTCTAAACATATTATGCAGGCCAGTCATTTAACAGTAGAGAAAACAGACAGCCCTGCTAAGTATTGAACCCTGGACCTTCTGAACTGAACTCAAAGCAGCACACCACTAGGCCAACTGTGCTCTGGAAAATTCATGGTGTTTTGTAAATATATTATGCAGTACAGTCATTTAACCATAGGGAAAACAGACAGCCCTGCCATCTATTGTACCCTGGAACTTCTGAACTAAAGTCAAAGCAACACACCACTAGGCCAACTGTGCTCTGCAAAGTTGATGGTGTTTTGTAAATATATTTTGCATGATAGTTATGTAACATTACGGAAAAAAGATAACCCTGCCAAGTATTGGCCCCAGGACCCTCTGAAGTACAGTTCACTGCAGTACACCAGTAGGCCAACCCAACCCTGGAGAAGTAGTGATGTTGTTACCAAGATATCCTGACTACCACTGACACTACTTCTACAAATAATGTGATAGCTGACAGCATACATGGGCTCTTAATGCAGACACTGAACCAGTACACAGCCAAAGACATGTTGTTGGAGTGACGGGAGGCTGACCATGTCAGGTACAGCCGACAACTGTACAGATGGTAGCAGAATGTCCACGCTTGTGTCACCTATGTATGCCATGGTTGTCATCAAAGATAGTCTGCATGCTGATGTAATGGCAAGGTAGTTTACACTGGTTCACAACACCATGACACACAGGTCAGTGTCACATGTTATAGCCATCCAAACATACATGTTCATGCCAATCCTGTGTAACACAATGTATGCATGCACATATGTCTCGCAACTACACCTCCCATATGAATAACTCCGTAGCTCTATCTGTAACATTTCCAGCATGTCTAACATCTGGACACACACAGTTCAGGCCCACAGTCCAGTCTATTGCATGACAACAACATGCCTGCCAGTACAACCTACAGATAACTGAGCTCTGCAATGTCCAGCAGTCCTGTTTGCTGCTACCACAGTCACTGCTACCCACAGTAGCATGTCAAAAGCCTGGAGGGTGGGATACATGACACAAATCTCAATACATGTCCTACACCTCCCCTACCACCCTCTGGATGGTACTACTTACCATATGTACCAGAGGCACATGCCTCACCTGCACTGTAATGGGTACCCTCACCCTGGCCATGCCATGACACAACAGCTGACACTGCTCCCTCATTGCCATACACAGCATACTGTCCCCCAATGTCTTCACAATGCCTGTTATGACTCCTGCCCAGAATGCAGCAGCTGTGGCCTGCCACACATGCAGCTGTATGCTGTACTGTTGTGAAGGGTGTGGAGTCTGACACTTAGATGTCTGTCATAATTGTCTGACTTCAGCTCTTAATGCTATGCCAATGATTGGCCAGGTATTCCTACTATTGTAACACACAGACAAACTATATGAGGCAATATTCTGGACAGTCTGCAAAACTGTATACAGTTGGAAGGTATAGCCTGCATAGTGTGAAACAGTGCATCTAAGGCTGATGACATTAACAGACCCTGTCACATAATGCAATAGTCAGCAGTGCAAAACAGGCCTCAAAATGGCATAACCAATCCCCCCTTACACAGTTGGCAGTCTTGAGATTAGAATCCCTTATCTATCTCATTTATGCTACTATAGTGTTACACAGTTATTGTATGCACCACAGAGCTTATATGCCAGGAAAGTGGTCAATGCTATACCTAAGGTGAATGACATCAACAAAGCCTGTCAAGTAATGTAATGGGAGGAGTCAGCAGGGCAAAACAAACCAATCCCCTACCACACACAGGAAATATGCTTCACACACACACACACACACACACACACACACACACACACACACACACACACACACACACACACACACACACACACACACACACACCTACCTATCTGCTATATGGTACTGCAGTGCACATATTTATTGTGTGTGCCACGGAGCTTATATGCCTGACAATTGTCCAATCTGTTATGTAAGGTGGATGATATAATCTGGCCCAGCACAGTACTGCAATGGTGGGTTAACAGGATAGAACAGGTCAGAAAATGTATTTTCATTGCACACACATAGGCAGCCACAAGGGAATAACCATAAACCCACACACACAGACTGAGCTACCATTGTTGGAAATAGAACCACTACCTATCTGTCTACACTATAGTGCTACATACTTATCACGTGTGCCACGAGGCTTACTCATGTAATGAGTGGCTGACACTACTGTTGGGGTGGATGACATCAGTAGCTGCTGACAGGTAGGCTACTGTTGTGGAGGACACTAGTAACAGCGGCATAAAATGTGCGACCATTACACAGACATAGGCCTGTTGGGAGTGTGTATTCTCCTGTAAATGTCATAGCTATAGAAACACACACACACACACACACACACACACACACACACACACACACACACACACACACACACACACACACACACACACACACACAAGGCAGGTAATGTGAGATTACAACCCCTACCTCACTACTATTACACAATGCAGCTCACCTTCATACTTGCATGTACCACTGGTTACAACTGGTGTGCAAATGGCTGCAGCAGTACTTCCTTGTGTGCCTTTCAGGTTGTCTCCCTCTCTCTCTATTCATGTGTCTCTCTGTCTCTGTGTGTGTGTCTCTCCCCCCTTGTATCTGCCTGTTAATAATGGTTATATTTGTATATGTTACACACACACACACACACACACACACACATATATATATATATATATATATATATATATATATATATATATATATATATATCACACTCATCAGCTGCCGATATATACTATATGTGCCACATACACATAGGTGAGGATACTCTTGTGTGTTGTGGGTGCTGGGGGAGAGTTAGTTTGTGCATAGC
Source organism: Protopterus annectens (assembly GCF_019279795.1). Lineage (NCBI taxonomy): Eukaryota > Metazoa > Chordata > Ceratodontiformes > Protopteridae > Protopterus > Protopterus annectens. Next base: position 1,787,782,175 of record NC_056732.1, read on the forward strand.
TGTGTGTATGCAAAGGCTTATATGGACAACATAATTATATAGCTAGATATGGGTGTAGACATGGGGTGTACTTCTCTAAGTGTAGCAGTATGCCCAGTATGAACTTCAGTAGTAACACTGGGACTCAAGTCCAGAGCTAAATTTACTCTGGTCCAGGATTTCTTGTGCTACAGCCAATTGGCTGATGAACCTGTGTAAACAGTCCAGCACCTCAGTGATATACCTGTTGAGGGATCTCCTGGCTGTGTGCTATCTTTATTAATGGAGTCATATCCTGGGGTGGGTACAGAGTGCAATGAAGTGAGCAGAGTGTCCCATAATATCTGTTATATTCTACATAGCACTGTGATTTCCTGGTAAGTCAGTGGCAGATCATTATAGAGTACTGTGAGGAACCATTGAAACTCAATAAAACAATGGTGCTACTGCCAACTGCAAATGATACACAATGATAACACACCAAAGAAATGTATTTCATAAAGCTTTTGGGTCTACACCCTTCATCAGTATAAAGCAATAACATTACTACAACATTTAAATAGGAGAGATCATATAGTCACATGCTTCAGCCCATCCCACTGCTTAATAATCAACCAAATCTTAAAAGGACAACACATCATTTAAAGTCATATTAAAATTCTATCTAACTATAATATGATAAAATATAAAACTTAATTAATGAATCAGTATTTAAAATACCATACTAAAATATCTTACGATTATATTGCATGTAGTTATTGTGCATGTTATAATGAATATATAAATACACATATAGGAAGGTTGTTTTACAGACACAGCAGAAGGAATCTTATTTATCGCTACAGCAGCAGCAACAGAATATGTTTGGGAAGAGAAAAAATAGCAGTCCACTGGTACACAGCAAACTAAGCAGACGATAAGGAAATTTGTTAAAGGTACTTTAAATTTATCAATAGTTGAGCTAATGGATGCTCAACTTTCACTTTTGAGTAAAGGTCTTAAATTTATCCCCAACATGAGGGATGATATAGTTCAAGCAATACTAGATTTGAAAATGTTTTTACGTAGTGTTAGTCTTAAATTAATCTTTAAAAATGATGAGTCCCATGCACCAATATGTAAGAGATTGAGTGTGTTTATGCCTATATTATGCCCTGTACTAATCGCTTTCCCTAATATAGTTGAACGTGAGTTACGTTCATACTATAAAGGAAATGTAGCCAATAAGAAAGTATATAATATAACCTATCTAGAATATTTAGCTTTGAAAGAACTGCAAACTAATGATAATATAATAATTAAACAAGCGGATAAAGGGGGAGCAGTTATTGTCATGGAAAAGGATTTTTATCTTAAGAAATTTAATGAAATGTTAAATGATGCCTATACTTTCAAAAACATTTTCATATATGGAAGTACAGAAAGTAATTGCTGAGGTAAACATGGCAGTTTATGAGCTACAATTAGTAAATGATTTGAGCTTGGAATTGTTTAATTATTTGAGTGTTCCCTGTCCAAGAATACCTCAAATTTATTGTATTCCAAAAATACATAAAGATGTTGCTAATCCACCCCAAGACCTATTGTCTCGGGTGGTGGATGGATAACGGAACCTATTTCAAAATATCTTCAGAATGTGCTGGGGCAATATATTTGCATCTGTAATACTGTATTAAAAGATACAAGTGATTTTTTGAATAGTCTTTATGTATGGCAGTTAGATTATGACGTAGATGAATACATCATGGTCACTTTAAATATTACTTCACTGTTTACAGTTATACCTAATGTTTATGGAATTAATGCAATACAGAATTTTTTAAACAGTGAAGTGAGAATGTATGGAAGGGGCATTGAAACTATATGTGCTCTTTTGGAAGTGGTCTTAACGCATAATGTTTTCATTTTTGATGGGAATTTGTTTCTGCAACTTACTGGTGTTGCAATGGGCACACCAGTTGCAAACACCTACGCCAATTTGGTGTTATATGAATGGGAGAAAATCATCTTAATGAAAAAGTGGTATTTTATAAAAGGTTTGTGGATGATTGTTTTTTATTATGGAAAGGCTCCCGTCCAGAGTTAGAAAGTTATATACAATATTTAAATGAGTCAACTGATTTTTTAAAATTTAAAATGGAGTCATCCCTTGATAGTATAAATTTTTTAGATGTAACTCTGTTTAAGAATAATAATAAATTTGAGTCAAAAGTGTATAGAAAGGAAGTAGATGCGTTGAGGTATATAAGTAAAGACAGCATGCATGTCCTCCATACATTTAGAGGAGTTTTGAAGGCACAGTTTACTAGATTAAGTAAGCTTAATAAAGATGAAAGTATATTTAGTGAATAGGTCAAAATTATGGCCCAAGAGTTTGAGAATAGTGGCTATTCGAAACAACTTATTAATAAAGCAGTTGAGGAAGTGAAAAGAGAGAGGCAGACTAAATTTAATCCAGTCTTGCTGGGAGGTATGACAGTGCATGGAGAAGGCCCACGTAAAGATGTGAAGATAGTTAGATATTTAACAACTTATAATTTAAATACACGTGGAGTGAGCACTATAATAGAGAAAAACTGTCCGATTCTATTAGCTATGTCTGAAGTAAGATCTATTGTGGGGGACAAACCTAGTTTTGGATTTAGAAGTGCCGAAACATTAAAATGAAAATTATGTTACAAAGATTTCCGAGAGAAAACTAAGACCAAAGACAGGATAATGGGCACAAGGAAATGTTACAACTGTTCTTGTTGTAATGACCTATATGAAGGAGAGAATATCTTTAAGCACCCCACTAATGCTGAAGTATTCACATTAATAACAATGACCACTTGTAATGAGGAAAGGGTGGTTTATTTGGCTACGTGCACATTATGTGTATCTTTCTACGTGGGCAAAACTATTAGAAAATTAAAAGAGAGAATAACTGAGCATAAATCGGAGATTAGGAGGAAAGTATTGACAAATGCTTTGAGTAAACACATTATGGATAAAGGTGAAAAGCATGTTTTCAGATTTAGAGTATTGGCTACAATAGATATTAGTCTAAGGAAGGGGGATATAAATAATTGTCTAGAATTAAAAGAATTAGAATGGATTATTAGACTTCAGGCAGATGTGCCCCCTGGTCTAAATAATGCCATCAGCCTAAAGCCCTTACTAATGAAGAGGCAAAGGGAAAGGTTATGAAATACATATAATGTATAAAATATATGTTTATGTAATAGTTATGAAATGTTGTGTAAAAGTGTACAATTGTATTTATATGTATGTATGTATATGATGGTGGTTGCATTTTTTTTATATATGTCTATATGTGTATTTATATATTCATTATAACATGCACAATAACTACATGCAATATAATCGTAAGATATTTTAGTATGGTATTTTAAATACTGATTCATTAATTAAGTTTTATATTTTATAATATTATAGTTAGATAGAATTTTAATATGAATTTAAATGATGTGTTGTCCTTTTAAGATTTGGTTGATTATTAAGCAGTGGGATGGGCTGAAGCATGTGACTATATGATCTCTCCTATTTAAATGTTGTAGTAATGTTATTGCTTTATACCGATGAAGGGTGTAGACCCGAAAGCTTTATGAAATACATTTCTTTGGTGTGTTATCGTTTTTAGCAACCATTGAGACATTTGTTTACTGACTCCATACACTGCAGGCCAGTATGTTACAGCACAAATGGTTGTAGTGTGCACATTCTATGTCTGTCTGGCCAGTGGATCCCCTTACCCTTATATGTGCCTCTTTTTCCTTCTGCAGTCCTGTCACTGCCTTTGTCCACAGTTGCTGCTGTTATGTATTTATTCCTGTGGTGTGGGTGTGGTAGATATCGTGACATAGGTTCATAGGTTGGTACTAAGCTATCAGCTCAAGGGCCTAAGTAAGCTTAGCCAACAAGGTTCCCTGACTTACGGCATCCAAAAAAGTTATTTTCCTGTGCCCCTGTCAAGCAGAGCCACATAAGTGATCCCCAGGGTGTATTTCCTATTTCCCATCCACTCATCAGGATTTTTCTTGAAGAGTGCTAATGAGGAACTTTGCTTGACATAGATGGATAGCTTGTTCCAGAGTATGGGAAGTCTGTGGGACAGGAATCTATCCCTCCAGCATGTCCTGTTTATTGTGGTGACCAGGTTAAGGTCCCTAGAGTGTGTAGCTTGGAGGGATTGGGTTTTTTTTAGGTGTAGCATGTCCAACAGCTCTAGGTTTAACATAGCTTTATATGTAAGGCAGAGATCATCTACGGAATAAAGCTGGAGATTTTGAGATGGTCAGTGTAGGGCATCTGTTGGAGGTCAGTAATCCTCTTTGTGAGGTACTCCTGTGGCCTTTCTAGCTAATGCAGATGTCTTGTGAGGTACATTACAAAAGGGGCATTGTACTCTATTAATGAGTGTCGAGTAGAGGGGGACAATGACCTCTTTTTTCCTGGATGAGAACCCTGTTGTGATGAGGTGTGCCATGTAGAAGGATTTTCTGACCATTGTGGCGATGTGATTATCAAAGGAGAGACTGCTGTCCACCTGGGTCCCAAGGTCTCTTATCACACATTCGGCATTAAGTAGACTGCCACCTATGTGGTAGTTCATGGGTACAGAGTTTTTACCAAAGGGGATTACAATGCACTTTTTGGCATTAACACCAGGCATCTGTCTCAGTGAAGCCCTTCTGAAGGATGTCCCCATCACTTGGGGACTCAACTATGGCACCTAGTTTGCAGTCATCTGTGAAATTCATTAGCCAGAGGCCTTCTGTGTTAGCCTGTACTTCAGAGAAGTAGATACCAAACAGGAGAGGTCTCAGGACTGAACTATGTGGTACTCCACTTGTCACTGGATTGAAGTCAGATTTGGAGTCTGCAACTTTTACAGTGTGGGTTCTGTCAGTGAGCCACTTGGCAACCCATCTTGTGATGTAGGGATTTCTACCTAGTTTAATGAGTTTAGCTATAATTCCAGAATGGGGGATGGTGTCAAAAGCCTTGGCGAGGTCCAGATAGGCTGTGTGAACCACCTTACCCTCATCTACGGCTTTGGTGACTGCTTGAAAGAAGTCAATCAGGTTCAGGAGGCATGATCTGCCTTTCACAAATCCAAACTGGGTGGGGTCTAGAGTTTGGAGGTTACCAATGTCTTTGTTTATGAGTTCCACGATGATACGTTCCATGGCCTTGCAAACCAGGCTCGTCAGGCTAATAGGACGATAGTTCCCGGGATCAGTGGTGGCTCCCCCTTTGTGGAGTGGGATAACTGTTGCTGTGTGCCATTCAGTGGGCATAAAGCCTGACGCAAGGCTATGATTGAACATGGTGCTTAGGTGGGGACCCAGTTCATTCTGAAGTTTGTGTAAAACGCAGGCTGGGATGTTGTCCAGTCCCTTGGATGCTGTGTTTTTTGCTTTAGAGAGTGCTGCTTTTACCTGCGTAGTTGTGATTACAGGGACTCTGCATTCTTCCTGTGTAGATAAGGGCCCTTTAGGGGGTGAGAGGGGGGTAAAGTTAACACTGAACCTATCTGCCAAGATGTTGGCAATATCAGTTGGTTCTGTAATTTTTGTGCCATTGTGTTGTAACTCAGAGCAGATCTAGGTGTTGCCATTGAGATTCTTGACATAGCTATAGAATGCTTTGTGGTTGCCCTTAGAATCAGTGGCAATTTTGTTTTTGTAGCTAGCTTTGGAGGATCTTATAAGGGATCTCAGCTTCATACTGAGGCTGACCAGGGACCTCCTCCAATCATGGGATTTTACTCTCTTTTGCAACAGTTTCTTCCTTCTGTTGTAGAGTTTGTTTATGGCAGGGGACTACCAGATTAGTTTCCTTTTTTTGGAGGATAGAGTCTTGGCTCTGTTTGGGATAGCACAATCCATGCACTCGTGTAAGTGCTTATAGAGTGCATTTGTGTAGAATTCAGCAGTCATAACTGTATTGTCTATCTGCATGGGTGTCATGATGTTTGCTACTTCTATCTTAAGAAGCATGAAGTTGGCTTTGGAGAAATCTGTTACTGTGGTTTCCTTAATGGGGGTTGGGGCAGGATGTTGATATCTAGGGTGATTAGCTTATGGTCAGATCTGACCAATGAGGAGTTGACTTCAGGTGTGGAACACCGGTCACTCATGTTGGTAATGACTAGGTCTAGGATATTGTTGCCCCTGTTGGGGGTGTGGATAAGTTGATCCAAGGCATTGGAATTTATGAATTCCAGAAAGTGTTGAGCAAAGATGTTGGTACATGAGTAGTTTTCCCAGTTAATGGTGGGGTAGTTGAAATCTCCCATTATTAGAGTTTTTGGTTGAACCCTTATATTTTCCAGTATATCAAGAAAAGAGGAGTGGGAATCCTGGGGCATGGTGGGGGATCTGTAGCAAGCTGCAATTTGGATTGCAGTTTTGCCCAGAGTTAGTTGCACTTGGATAACCTCAGATGCATTATGCTGAACAACTAGCCTGGAGGTGTGGATATCCTTAATGAATATGGACACACCTCCACCTTTACTGTTCTGGTCCAGGTTAGATGTCGAAAAGTGTGGTATGAGTTATAGCCTGGTAATGCAGGGGTGCTCTCTGTAGCCTTGAACCAGGTCTCTGTCACTGCACAGATAACAATGTTCTCCATTTTAAGGAGTGCCTTGAGTGAGTGCATTTTGAGATTTAGACTTCTAGCACTGAGTAGCATTACCCTCAGTTTTTGCTTGCCTGTTCCTGTTACAGTGGTGAATTTGTCATTTGAATCTTGCCTAAAAAAGGCACTATAGGGGCAGCAAGAGCCTTAGTCAGTATCCAGAATCCCAGGGGTGACAGGTGCTGGCCATCTCTGGCAAAGCATCGTGGTCTGTCGACCATGTTGTCCCAGACTGACAGATACTAGACCCCCTTAGATGACACCAGAAGCTTAGCCAATTGTGTGCTATCAGACATAGGTTGCTGACTTCACACCTGTGACTGTACCTGTTTAACAGATTGTCCATCATTGTGCCCCATGGATCTGCTGTAATCTTCAGATGGTTTGTGTTGCACTATCATTATAAGGCTCCATGTTGGCCATAGCTGTAACACTCTTATGGGCAGATATCTGGACAGACCCATATATAACAATCAGACACAGGCCCAGATATGGGGACAGGGTCTTAATATTACTCTTCCAAATGTGCATAGTTGGTATAACAGTTTCTCATTAGCTTCCACATTCTTAAGGGTATGACATCTGCATCTCAACTGTCTGTCACTGATGTTGTCACATCAGCCTTTATTGGTTTGCAATTATTGTGACAAGCAAATGCAATGTTATGACAAGCAGAACAGATATATGAGGCATACGTGTGGATATTTTGTGACACCCCGTCATTCCAGGGGTATGGATGTTGCCCACTGAGGCATTGTCTGTACTGACACAGTACCGTGACATCATTTATAACCTGGTGCTAGACTGACATCACAACCTGCTCTTGTACTAGGCACTTTGCAGGTTACCCTGAGTTGTGTACTGTCCGTATGTGTGGCCCCCTGCCTCTCCATTATCCAGTTGTCCTGCAGTATGAACTATTTACCTCTGAACAGTGTGTACATCTCCTACCATAGGTGTAGCTGACATGCAAAATACTTGGCATGCCCAGTCTCCACCCACGGTCACATGTCAATCACAGTACTGTATGTAGACCAGTAAGCCACAACAGGCAGCAGTAACTGGTATCGACTTCCTGACACAATTAGCAACAAACATACAGAGCACATTGGCCCCTTCATATTGTAGAAATGGAACAGGTTATCAAGCTGATTGTGACAGCCCTGGGAATGTGTGGCCAGGTGCTATTACCTTACAGACAGGTTTTTGCAATTCTATGTGAACAGAGGTGTGTTGGGGGGCATACCTCTCCACCACACATACTTCCCCATACTGTCCACGTTTGCCTTATAGTTTGGGTCCATTGTTCATGAAATTGAGGTTAGAAAGTAATGACAGGCATTTAGTTTCAGACTTTTTGCCCTTCAGTGAAGTAAAGTTACTGTGACACCTGTCAGTCTATCAACATTCTGTATGTTTGTACGACTGATATTTGAGAGTTATCCCAGTTTCTGGGACTTTGCTACATATTTCCGTATGGATTTGCACAGATTTCTTGCTGTAAGAGGTTTAGAGGTATGTATGGGACTCTAACATGGACATCCATGCATTTGTCCTATGTTCCTGCTGTTTGTATGTCACTCACATACTGCTGTGGAGTTTGCTGCGTTGGGGCCTACTGCCTATTGTGGGTTGGCCAGTATTTGAGAGAGAGTTCGTGTTGCCTCACATTCATGTATTGTTAAGAAGAGTGACTTACCTTGTGCCAGCAGGAGTTGAGGGGACAGTGCTTCATGGCTGAGTCTGTCAGATGTATGCAGTACAAGCCTATTCATGGTAAGGTATATGTAGTATGCTGTGGCTGGCATCCATTTTACTGTGTTTATGTGAGTCGGAGTGAGGTGTCAGTTCCTGGGTCACTAGGGTGTCAGTGTATGTGCTATGTGTTACCTCTTTGCTAAGGCCAGGGCATACTGGGTATGCCTACATTTGCCTATAGGGACAGGCTCAGGGGGTTCCTCCTCTGAGTCCCTCTGTGCCGTTAGGGATCTTGGCAATGGTGGAGGGCTGTGTGTCCCTTCCCTGTGATGTTCCTGCCGAAGCTGTTTCCACAGAATCATATTGTGTACCATGGCACATACTATGAACATGTGTGCACATGTGGCTTAATAGTGCTGTTAGTATAAAACCAATTTTGATAAATAGGCAAAAACAATATCTTTGAATGCTTGTGGCTCTGTTACTTCCTATATGTTTATATATTGTTTACATTTTTATATTTTATACTGTATATGTAAATGTTTAGTATTTATAACAATCTTTTTAATGAATGTTTTCAATGAATGCTTATAAAAGTTAGATTTTAACTAATGTTTAGGATAGGTTAATTGTTCATGTTCCTTTAAGTATTTTGGCTGGCTTAATCATGTGATAGAATTAATCCTCTATTTAAAAGTAATGAATGGATGTATTTTTTATATGCTGAGGAAGGGTGTAGACCTGAAAGCTTCATTAAATCTTGACGTGTGGTGACTTTCGTGTGTTTTTTGCAATCTATGGCACCCAGTACTTCTGGGTAGTGTGCTACATGGTGGAAGAGATGCATATTGCTGGTTCTCTCCTCAAGGGTGTTGGGGAAATAAATGTGCTACCTGGCATGTGTTAGCATGACATCCAGGAAATGGTGGAGTACCCTGAATGTGGGAGCCTGTGAGATCCCCATGATGTCCCCAGTAGGTCTTTGGAAAGTACCTGTAGCTAGTATTCCTAAGGCTACACATAACTTTGTTTTCACTAGGATGGGTTCCCCTCTGTTGGCTCTGGGTCTGAGGTGAAGCTAGCACAGCTCTGTGATTTGCTGTAGTATGTCCCTGTCCACCCTGTAGTGCTCTACTATCTCCAGTTCATGTAGCCCTTGAAAGGTTACCCTGGGTCTGAACACTCTTCTCCTCCTCAGTCTGGGATGGGTGTCAACATCATTCTCATCACCTCCATCAGTCTGTAGTATGTAAAGATGTAGCAAAGCAGCAGCAGCCGCTATCATTTTGTCTGTTAAAATTCCCAAGTCTGTACTCCAATGGTGCAGAGCATGTGGGAAAAATCAGACTGTAGGGTGTATGCATACTTTATAGTGGTGTGCTGAAGATGCAGCCACTGTGATTGGCTGACTATAATACATTCCACCTGCCAGGTACATTATTAAGGGTTTTGAGTCCGGGCTTATCAGTCAACTATGCTTCATTTGCTTTCCCAGCCTATTTCCCCTTTTTTTAATTTTTTCCATTTCTTCCACTACTAAGCCCCGTGGCACCCCATGCAAACCTGTGGAGCTAGTGTAAACATTGCTCAGCAAGATTTGACCCTCCTCTGTGCACAGCCATGCTCAAGTTTCTTTAAACCAGCTCAACCACACTCAGCAGACTCAGACACACCCCCTTTGCTTAACTGTGCTTAGTTGAGCACAAACAGGAGCCGTGGAGCTCCAATGTGCTTACACAAATGTTGACACACACCCTTTTCATCGCCAAAAAGTGTTGTAAAGGCACTCAAAAGTAATCAATAACAAGTCCAAAGTGCCCACGAAAGGAAAAACTCGTAGTTGGATAAAAAATCTGCTTTATTGTAATCCACAAAAACGCTCGTTCATAACATCCCTAACATCCATAACACACCCTTTTCATGTCAGCTCCCTCTTCTGCAACACCACCATATTGTAGCCCCTACATGGTGAGGTACCTGTGGGCACAGTGGCCCATTTTGCTATTCAGTAAACTTACCTCATTTGCATATACCTACTTGCGTATACCCTAGTTACACCACTACATAAGAGCCCATGCCCTTAGCAACCACTGTAACCTGTCATTGTTATGAGTCTGCATGCAGGCCAGTATAATGGGAAATTTTGTTTTACCTTTTACATTGTCCTTGTACTATTTTAATTTTATTTTTTTTTGCGAGATCGCATGTTTGAAAGCCACTGTGCTCCTCTTAAACGTCATATGAGCTAAAAAAAAGTTTTATTTTTATTTTATGCAGTTTGCAGTACATTTACATGACTATGGCCACATTGGCATGCCTACTGCATCTAATACATGCTTTACTTTTACTTGTCACAGCCCTGTTTTTTTATTTTGCACTCCGGTATATGTTTAGTAACCACATACATTTCTCCTGCAGACACTGCTCCTAAACAGACGCCTGTCTGTTTCCTGGATCACAAAATCACCTCATTTGCAAGGATTTCACCAGCAAATGAGTTGATTTACATGCTGCAATCATGTCTGCGGCAGCATAGTGTTGGGGGGCTCGTGCACACCCCAACTTTGTTTCCTGGATCACTCTGCTCCGAATTCTGTGTTAGAGCTGCAGCACAATGCCTACATGGTAAATAGCTCCGTCTAGGCTTTAATGAATTACCCCCTAAGTCTTCCTAAAAGAAAGTGTGTATTTTGCTTAAAACTGGAGAACTACATTTCCTTGGTACTAGGTTACATTGTATATATATATATATATATATGTGTGTGTGTGTATATATAGAAATATATATATATATATATATATATATATATATTATATATATATATATATATATGTGTGTGTGTGTGTGTATATATAGAAATATATATATATATTATATATATATATATCTATATTTATGTGTGTGTATGCGTGTGTGTATATATATATATATATATATATATATATATATATATATATATATATATATATAATGGGATGTTGGCATAATGGTTAAGGTGTTTACCTTACAAACACAAGGTGCAGGTTTGATTCTCACATGGGGTAATTGGTTAGGCTGAAAATGGCCCACAAGGGCAGTTAGCCTAGTACTAATCTAATCTAATCTATATATATATATGTATATGTATGTATATCACTGATTCAGAAACTGATGCAACAGCAAGACCACAGCAGTAAGATGGCCCCAGTGTGTGTTACTGCACCTGTCAACATTTATTAGTACACTTGTCTCCATGTTTTACTACACCTGTCAGCATTTATTACTACACCTGTCAGCTTGTATTAATATACCTGTCAGCATTTATTACTACACTTGTCTCCATGTATTACTATACCTGTCAGCATTTATTACTATATTACTACACTTGTCAGCATGTATTACTACACCTGTCAGTGTGCATTACTATACCTGTCAGCATGTTTTACTACACCTGTCAGTGTGTATTACTATACCTGTCAGCGTGTTTTACTACACCTGTCAGCGTGTATTCATACACCTGCCAGCATTTATTACTACAACTGTCAGCATTTATTGCTACACTTGTCAGTGTGTATTACTATACCTATCTCACTATGGCTTCATACAGATGTGGGAGTACAGAGGATGGCTATTGCTAACTAGCCATGTGCTCTTCCATGGAATTTTTCACTGGGATTGCACTAGTTGTTTAGAGCAATTCAAAGAATCAGTGAACTGATCTATGTGAGGAGCATTAATAAAAGTACACACCATCTTTTGACTGGGTATAACCATTCATTTCAGTTGTGACAGTGGGCCTTTTAACACAATAGCAAGTAATGGCATGCATATATGTGTTTGGGTTAAGAGACTGTACCCATTAGTAAATGGTATGTAGGAGCATACTTAAATAATTTATATTTACTATAATATAATTCCTCTATTCCTATTACATTGCCCCCCAGTTGGGCACAGACTGGAAAATAAAAGGATTGACTGTCAGCGACTGTAAATATTGGAGAAAGCTGTTAACAAGAAGATATGAGTGAGGAACATAAACACAATTTTTTGGGGTAAGAACTGCCAGTTAAGTCACATGACATAGGTCACTGCAGCAGGGAAGCTGTCCTGGGTATTTCCTAACCTCTTTTTGAAAGCAGAGAGGGCAGATACATATCCAGTGTCTAGGTGATGGGAGCAATCAGAAAGAAGACCCCAAAGCTAGTTAAGGAACTTAGTGGTGTTTGTTAAAAGGCAGGAGAAGTAAAGGATTCCAGGTGGGAGATGAGCAGATGGACTAATGGGCACTAACAGCCTTTTAGTGTTACTCTAAATTTTGCATTGAATGGTGCCAGTATGATTAGTGATGGAGAGAAGGCTCTGCCTCCATGCCAAGATTCCTAAAGGTCTGCACCATGTTTGGTAAAGCATTTGCATGAAATGTGACAGACTGCCCTGGTTTGGGTGGTCATAGGTCTAGTAAGAAATAAAATCTTTATTTTACTTATAGTTGTAAGTTGTTTAGCATTAAGCCAGTAAGACAGGGTAATCATTTTCTTGTCAAGTATGGTTTGATGTTCTCTGATGAAGACCATGTCAAAGAAATGTAATATTTTGCCAGGTACTGGCTACAAAATGGGTGAACATAAAAATGGAATGCAGTAAGCTCCAAACAACAAGACATGTACCCTGGAGACAGTTAGCAGATTAAAGGCGGAATAGTGCATATAATGTATGTACATATCAGTGTTCTTTAGATGGTTGAGAAGTAAATTGGTCTCATAGAAAATAAGTCAGTCTAGTTTTATTAAAATCATCTAAATGCACATTACTGGCTTTTTTCTGTGTGACATCATGGAACTGTAGGAAATTTTCCATTTCTTCCATGTAGTCTGATGTTGGAGTTGGTATATACATATATATATATATATATATATATATATATATATATATATATATATATATATATATATTTGGTTCTACCTGACTTCGACGACAGCGCAGAAGACCGACAACGGAATCCGGAGCTCCAGAAGATCGACATCGAAGAAGACCGACGCGAATCGCGAGTGGCAGAACATCGACAATGCAGAAGACCGACACGACGGATGACAACACCAACGCCGAGGATGCCGACATGGGGAAAGGCTGTGTGAGTATGCGGTAGTGACGGACGTTAGGGTCGGCGGCAGGTAAGTGCCGCGATTGGCGGTCTGTGGGGATAGGGTGGGTTAAGTGAGTTAGGGTTAGGGAGCGATAGGGGTGGGTTAAGTGAGTTAGGTTAGGCGATAGGGGTGGGTTAAGTGAGTTAGGGTTAGGGAGCGATAGGGGTGGGTTAAGTGAGTTAGGGTTAGGGAGGCGATAGGGGGGGGTGTTAAGTGAGTTAGGGTTAGGAGGCGGGTAGGTAAGTGTGCGATAGTGACGGACCTTAGGGTTAGGGTAAGGTTTAGTGTGGGCTTGTAAGGATTTTGGTGTGCTTGTGTTGTGTGTGTGGTTTGTGGAATGGGGATGTGTTTTGTTTTTAATTGTTATTGTGGTGTGTGCAGTGTATGGGGTTTCGTGTTTGTGTACCGTCGGTTATTTCGTTGTCGGTTATGTGTGGTTTCGTGTTTATGGACTGTCGAATATGTGGTGTCGGTGATGTGGTTGTCGGTGTTGTGTGGTTTCGACTATGTCAGGTAGAACCATATATATATATATATATGCATATACACACACATATATATATATATATATATATATATGTATATATATATATATCTAATTAGCAAGTGGTGACTGAGGGCTTGCCCTTGCAAAAAAATGTGTTTTCTGCAATTTCGTTTAGAGGTGAGTGGTTTTACTTGATGTTTTACAGTTTGATTTGTTGAGTATTTGTCCAGCTGTCATATATTCATGTATAAATGCTTCTTCTTTTGGCTGCTCCTGTCAGGGGTCGAGACAGCATATCATCTGTTTCCATTTCTTCCTGTCCTCTGCATCTTGGTCTGTCACACCAACCACCTGCATGTCCTCTCTCACCACATCCATAAACCTTATCTTAGGCCTTCCTCTTTTCCTGTTACCTGGCAGCTTCATCCTTAGCATCTTTTTCCGAATATACTCTGCATCCCTCCTCAGCACATGTCCAAACCAACGTAATTTTGCCTCTCTGGCTTTGTCTTCAAATCTTCCAACCTGGGCTGACCCTCTAATATACTTATTCCTAATCCTGTCCATCCTCATCACACCCAGTGCAAATCTTAACATCTTCAACTCTGCCACGTCAAGCTCTGACTCCTGCCTTTTTGTCAATGCTACTGTCTCCAACCCATAAATCATAGCTGGTCTCACTATCCTCTTGTAGACCTTCACTTTCACTCTTACTGGTACTCGTCTGTCACAAATCAATCCTGACACTCTTCTCCACCCACTCCATCCTGCCTGCACTCTCTTCTTCACCTCTCTTCCACACTCACCATTACTCTGAACTGTTGATCCCAAGTATTTAAACTCATCCACCTTCGCCACCTCTACTTCCTGCATCCTCACCATTCCTCTATCCTCCCTCTCATTCACACACATATATTCTGTCTTAGTCCTGCTGACCTTCATTCCTCTTCTCTCTAGAGTATATCTCCACCTCTCCAGGGTCTCCTCCACCTGTTCCCTACTCTCACAACAGATCACAATGTCATCTGCAAACATCATAGTCCATGGGGGCTCCTGTCTGATCTCATCTGTCAACCTGTCCATCACCATTACAAATAAGAAAGGGCTCAGACTAAACCTCATAAACAAGAAAGTTTTTTTAATGCCATGTATTTGTTCTATCTAAAGGCATGTATTCAAATAATGATAGTTATAATTGTTTAATATGTAGCACATTATGCAAAATTTCACAGACACAATCCTTCTTGTGTACTAAGATATCTTCAAGCCCTCAGTCGCTACTTGCTAATTATAGGTTCATAGGTTCATAGGTAGGTACTAGGCTATTGGCCCTGGGGCCTATATAAGCCTACCTAAAAAGGTTCCCTGGCTTTCGCCACCTAAGAAAATTTTTTTCCTGTGTCCCTGCCAAGCAGTGCCACAGAAGTGATCCCCGGGGTGAATTTTCTATTTCCCATCCAGTCATCAAGATTTTTCTTAAAGAGGGCCAATGAGGAGCTTTGCTTGACATGAATGGGTAGTGTCTTCCAGAGTTTGGGAAGTCTCTGGGCCAGGAATCTATCCTTCCAGCATGTTCTGTTTATTGTGGTGACAAGGTTTAGGTCCCTGGAGCATGTGGTTTGGACAGATTGGGATTTCTTTAAGTGTGGCATGTCCAACAACTCTGCGTTTGGCATAGCTTTGCATGTTAGGCAGAGATTGCCTCTGAGTAAATGATATGCGATGGAGTAGAGCTGTAGTTTTTTGAGACAGTCTGCGTAAGGCATCTGTTTGAGGTCGGTAATTCTCTTAGTGAGGTATTTCTGTGGCCTTTCCAATTGTTGTAGGTGTCTTGTGGGATACATGCCAAACTGGGCATTGTACTCTATAATGGATCTGATGAGGGATGAGTAGAGAGGAACAATGACCTCCTTTTTTCTAGAGGAGAACCCTTTTGTGATGAGGTTTGCCACACAGAAGGACTTCCTGACTACTATGGCGATGTAGTTATCAAAGGAGAGACTACTGTCCACCTGTGTCCCGAGGTCTCTTATCACACTTTCAGTGTTTAGTGAGCTACCGCCTATGTGGTAGTTCATGGGTAGATAGTTTTTCCCAAAGGGGATGACAATGCACTTCTTGGTATTGAGGTTGAGGCCATGACTTTGACACCAAGAATCTTTCTCTGTGAGGCCCTTTTGTAGAATGTCTACATCAGTAGGTGATTCTATTATGGCTCCCAGTTTGCAGTCATCTGTGAACTTTGTTAGCCAAAGACCTTCTGTGTTGGCCTGCACTTCAGAGAAGTAGATGCCGAACAGAAGAGGACCCAGGACCAAACCCTGTGGTACTCCACTCGTCACTGGCCTGAAGTCAGACATGAAGTCAGCTACTTTTACTGTGTGGGTTCTGTCACTGAGCCAGTTGGCCACCCATCTTGTGACATAAGGATTTATGCCCAGTTTAGTGAGTTTATTTATAATTCCAGAGTGGGTGATGGTATCGAATGCCTTGGCGAGGTCAAGATAGGCTGTGTGCACTACCTTGCCCTCGCTTACGTCTCTAGTGACTGCTTCAAAGAAGTCAGTCAGGTTTAGTAGATATGATCTACCTTTTACAAACCCAAACTGAGTGGGGTCCGGGCTTTGGAGGTTACCTATGTCTTTGTTTATAAGCTCCAAGATGATACGTTCCATGGTCTTGCAGACCAGGCTCATCAGGCTAATGGGGCAGTGGTTTCCAGGGTCCGTGGTGACACCGCCTTTATAGAGTGGTTATTATTTATATATATGTATATATATATATATATATATATATATATATATATATATATATATATATCAACTCCAACATCAGACTACAGTGAGGAAATGGCAACTTACTGCCTCAATCCCAACTCCTTATAACCGACAATATACTAAACAATCCTAAATCCTACCCATCCCCTGCAAATTCTCTGACACTTTATACTTCTCAACGCCCACTAAGAAGCACTAAGCAATACTTTCTTGAAGTTCATAAGCCAAACAAAACCTTTGGGAAAATACTCTATTGTCACTCAGTTGCAAAAAATTGGAACACACTCCCATTAGCCGTTAGACTACTTAAAGACAAAATGCCTTCAAGAAACAGCTTAATTCTTTTTTTTCCCATCAAATTGGATAGGTTCATGCTCTGAACTAATACCCAAGAAACATTCAGGTATAAGTGGATGCACAGAGTCCTCTCTAGGCACAAAACTGTCAGTGGAAAATAAGGAACTACAAACATAAAGAAAAGCCGATACTAGTTAGCTCAGGTTACACTCAATTCCCATAATCCCTTATTACTGTTCTTTAGTTTATTTATTAACTTCCAAAGTTCACACAACTTTATCTGTATAGTTACTTACTTCACACCTAGTACCTTGGTTCAGCAATGTACTGACCTTAGTCTTACCATATTTCTGCTTAGTTTCTTGCCATACTACGTGAACATTTCCATATATGTACTGTATTATATTTCTATCCATTCTATATATTCCTTTATTGCATGTTATGTAATTACTTCAGAAGTATGTATAATTAAAATGTGATCTGTGTTTATCTTTGTTCTTACTATTTGTTTACTTAAACTTTGTTTGGGGAGCTTTTCTCCTCAGGTCTCTGCTGAAAAAGGGCTTCTAAGAACTCAAACAGACTAACCCGGTTAACAAATGTAAAAATAAATAAAATAAATAAATAAATGTGATTACTGGGAGAGTCCAACTGCACAGAAACACATCTTCAGAAGAGGCCCAGGGAGAATAGCTCCAAATTATTGCAAAACATTTTAAGATTCATTTTACAATCTTCAAAAATAAAACAAAGACGTCTACAGTTTAAATATAATGTTCATATTATCTTGTTGTTTGTATCTAACTCAAAAAGTGATGTTTATATTTGAGCTGTAGAGGCTACAGATTATTTTCACTGTACTCTTGGTTTAGTTTTCACATTGTAATCATGACGTTGCCTGTACATTGCCTGTACTTACGTGCACAAGACTTCGTATTTCTCCTGCAGCATTTTGGTTATGACTTTGTACTCTGATATAGTCTTTGTAATAAGTATAATCTTATTTACATAAATAATAGTTACAACATTTCTCCTCGGTTCGCTACCAGGTACTTTTGGTGAGCACAATAAATGCATATACCCATTCAAACATACATGCTTAAGTAATGCACCCTACTCTGGGGTCACTACAAACCCACAAAGTGAATCCCCCTTAGAAGTAGTTAGGGGTAGATACATCTCTCCATGGTTAGATGACAACTAACAGTACAAGAGTAACTTCTCTAAGATTACCCAACATCATAGCCATGCAGATACAGTCCTACTTCTGTGCTAACACTGGGTATGGGTTTTCTCTCCCATCTATAACCCCAGGTATGACTGTGTGTCTGACATGAGAGATGTGTTTGTTTATATTAGTCTATCAACAAATGGTTGTGGAAAATAGGAAGGAAGGGAGACAAAGCCTGTGCCAACTGCTGACAAAGGCACAGCTAAATGTTAGCTGTATTCCCACACTGAGATTTGGTCCTTGACTTTAACAATTATGTGGAAATCCAAGACAGATCAGCTGGTTTAGAGTTGGTTGTTCTAAGTAATTTTTGACATTGGGTTTCCATGATATAGATAGTTTTCAAGTCAAAATACGAATTCAGTTAACGGTAGTTGGTTGGTTTATTAGAAAACGTTGTTAGTTTTATTCATGCAATAACAATCTCAGAGTTTGATGCCATTAATCCTCATGGATCACAACAAATTGAAATGGGATTTAATTTCTGTGCCCTGCTAGATGTGAGGGAATAGAACATTATTAGGGTGTAATTCAGCAAATACATTTTAATTTGTATTACAAAATGTACTTCTGTTGTACTAATGTGTACTGTTTGTGGCATTTACGAACTTCGGCCTTTCCATCCAGGCAAAACTTGTAACATGAACTGCTTTCTTTTCACAGGCCTGTTTCATCTGACCTTGGACCCTAACACAGCAAATCCTTGGCTCTTTCTGTCTGAGGACCTTACCAGTGTGACACACGGTACTGTTAAACTACATCTGTCCGACAACCCTAAAAGATATAATTCACATCACTGTGTGCTGGGATCACAGAGCTTCACATCAGGAAGGCATTACTGGGAGGTGGAGGTGGGGTGCAAGGCTGACTGGCAGTTAGGTGTTACAACAGAGTCCAGCAAGAGGAAGGGGACAATTGCAATGAACCCAAAGTGTGGATATTGGGTAATATCTCTGACAATCAGTAAGTATTATGCTCTGGATTTGTCAGTCATGCTTCTCAGACTAAGTGTGAAACCACAAAAGATTGGAGTGTACCTGGACTATGAGGGAGGTCAGGTGTCATTTTACAATGTAGATAACACGTCCCACATCTACACTTTTACTGATACTTTCACAGAAAGACTTTACCCTTATTTTTTGGTTGGTTGTTATTCAAAACTACTAAGCCAGTCAAGCATAAAACTGTAATGATGATTTGCACATACCAATGTTTATTGTTAAGGAAATTATTGATATATCCAAATGTCTATAAAATACATTTTAGTCATTGTATAACAAAGTAAAAACATACCTATTTCAGAACCACTGTAATGGTGCCATGTACACAGTAGAAGTATGTTTAGTAGTGAGAGATATTAGTGGATAATTAAACAGCTGCATGAATTTAATTCATTGTACTGCACTCCCAATACACAAGTGTTATTTGCACGGGGGGGGGGGGTGCTGAAACAACATTTTTACATGAATCCTAATGACTTGCATTCCCTCCAAGTAAAATTACATACATCACTGCATATGGAGATTATTCCTGCCAAAAGTCATATGGTCAAAGTCATGGCACTTACTTAAGTCATACATATGGCAATGTCTGCTTGTGGAACCATTTGTTTGGGAAAAGCATCATGGTTAGACTTATATGAGAGCATTTACATGATGTACATAAGAAAGGAAATAAAGACCAATTGCCAGGACATATGCAGTCACAAATTTCTACTAAGTACTCCTTGGCAGCTTTAGAAAGTTGAAACTGTAGTACTTTACCTAGATAGCAGTTAGTGTTTGCTCTGAATTTTTTGCAACATTCTAGACTTTTGATGAAAAGCTAGAAATCCTTGCTTAATGAACTGTTTACTAAATGTCATTGCTGCAAAATATTATACTTGCTTATTCAGCTTAGGGATAATGTGTTATAACTTCTGTTAACTAAGTTTTGATTATCGGGCACTTCATTACCTGTTGTACCTTACAAGTAAAGTACCAAACAAAAATAAAGGATTACGTTTCTGTGACATTTTTTCTAATTTAAAAATGATTTAAATACATGGTGCTTAAGATTGGTAGTGAATGAATAGGTAGCTCCAGCCACTTTGAACAGCCTCACTGACCCACAGCCTGAACACAGCATGCACAGCCTCAATGACTCATGGCCTGAGGTCTGTATGCACAGCCTCGCTGACCCACAGCCTGAACACTGTATGCACAGCCTCACTGACCCACAGCCTGAGCACTGCATGCACAGCCTCACTGACCCACAGCCTGAACACTACATGCACAGCCTCAATGTTCCACTGCCTGAACACTGCATGCACAGCCTCACTGACCCACAGTCTGAACACTGCATGCACAGCCTCACTGACCCACAGTCTGAACACTGCATGCACAGCCTCACTGACCCACAGCCTGAACACTGCATGCGCAGCCTCACTGAACCACAGCCTGAACACTGCATGCACAGCCTCACTGACCCACAGTCTGAACACTGCATGCACAGCCTCACTGACCCACAGCCTGAACACTGCATGCACAGCCTCACTGACCCACAGCCTGAGCACTGCATGCACAGCCTCACTGACCCACAGCCTGAACACTGCATGCACAGCCTCACTGATCCACTGCCTGAACACTGCATGCACAGCCTCAATGATCCACTGCCTGAACACTGCATTCACAGCCTCACTGACCCACAGTCTGAACACTGCATGCACAGCCTCACTGACCCACAGTCTGAACACTGCATGCACAGCCTCACTGACCCACAGATTGAACATTGCATGCACAGCCTCACTGACCCACAGTCTGAACACTGCATGCACAGCCTCACTGACCCACAGTCTGAACACTGCATGCACAGCCTCACTGAACCACAGCCTGAACACTGCATGCACAGACTCACTGACCCACAACCTGAACACCACATGCACAGCCTCACTTTCCCACAGCCTGAACACTGCATGCACAGCCTCACTGATCCACAGCCTGAACACTGCATGCACAGCCTCACTGACCCACAGCATGAACACTGCATGCATAGCTTCACTGATCCACAGTCTGAACACTGCGTGCATAACGTCACTGATCCACAGCCTGAACACTGCATGCATAACCTCACTGACCCACAGCCTGAACACTGCATGAACAGCCTCACTGACCCACAGCCTGAACAGTATATGCACAGCCTCACTGACCCACAGCCTGAACAGTACATGCACAGCCTCACTGACCCATAGCCTGGACACTGCATGCACAGCCTCACTGACCCACAGTCTGAACACTGCATGCACAGCCTCACTGACCCACAGCTTGAACATTGCATGCACAACCTCACTGACCCACAGCCTGAACACTGCATGCACAGCCTCACTGACCCACAGCCTGAACACTGCATGCACATCCTCACTGACTTGCAGCCTGAACAGTACATGCACAGCTTCACTGACCCAAAGCCTGAACACTGCATGCATCCGTATTGTGGGTAGGGACTGTTGGCTCAGATACCTGAGTTGTCAAGTTGAAGGCATCCCTGTATGTATGATGTCCTTCAAGGATGCATCTGTAGTCCTTACAAATGGGTTGTCCTGTCATCAGGCAGCCCTTCGGTCGGCCGGATTCCAAAGTCTGGGTCTGGCCTCGGCTGGTGTCGCACTTCACCCGACGTCATAGCTGCAGTTATTCAGGTATAAAGGCATCAGCCGACGCCATTTTCCTCAGTCTTTCTTGCCGCGTGGCGCCCGAAGCAGAAGCTGTTCGCAAGTGCCGGTCGGTCAGAACCAGAGATTACTACTACAAGTACCGAAGACTTCTAAAAAGCTAAGTACCCCGTTCGGGACTCTTTCTTGCCTCAGCCGATGTCAGAAAAAGTGAATAACTGTTTAAATTGTGGGAAACAAATACCTCATAAAGATTTCCACTCTTACTGCTTACCTTGCTTAGGCCCAGACCACGACTTAGCAGCTTGTCTTGCCTGTGCTTCTTTCAACCGACGAACGCTTAGACGTCGGTCTGAATTTGCTGAAGAGTTTTTCGGCTCCGCTTTTGCTTACATTATGCCGTCGGATGCTCCGACTACGCAAATTTCTAAAAAACGCAAGGAAAAGGACCGACACTCGCGGTCCGCAGTTTGGTTAAGCCAACCGAGAGTGTCTCGGTTTCGGCTGAAACCGAGTCCACGGTTCTTCCTTCGGCCGAAAGCTTGCCACATACCGAGGCCTCATCCAGCTTGGTTGAATCTGCTACTGAAATCCCACCTGCTCCTGCAGGTTCACAGGATTTATCAGATACTATCCCTTTGGATATTTCTACCCCTGCACGTGGAGCTGCTAGGCCTCCTGCATTCATGTCGATTAAGGCCTTTGCCAGGGCTAAAGCAGCAAAAACTACCAAAACTGTGCCTGCTAAGACCCCCTCTCACAGGCCCAGTTCTAGTTCACAAATGCTTAGTCTAGCAGAGGATCTCATCTCTTTGATCTGGGGATCCCAACCACATCCAGACAGGGCCTCTCACCCACCTCCAGAGAAGAGGACTAGAGTAGAGCCCCCTGAGCCAGTTTCTTCAGATGGCTCCTCTGATGAATCAGGTAATTCAGACCCTCCAGAGGCCCCTTTTTCTCCTTATGAGGACTCTGATGCAGAAGAGTCCATTCCTTCTGCCTCTCCGCCTGAGGAATTTTCTTTTGGGGAAACCTTGCATGCTATGAGGGAACAATTTCAATGGCAGAGCCAGGATTTTTCAGACTCTAGGAAAAGGCTTAGAACCTTTTTGCATTTGCCACAGCATAGGCCTTTAGCCATTCCTCCAGTACTTACTGTTGTGGATGATGTCTTTAATGATGCTTGTACTGCTCCTGATTCTCTTACTCCGGCCCCTGCTAAGCCTGATAGGTACTACAGGGTTCCGGACACACATTATCATTTGTATAAGGCCCCTTTTGCAGATCCCGAAACTATCTCCCAGGGACCCAAGGCTGTAGCAGCTACCTCTACCAAAAAACCCCTCCCCTCTGAAAGGGAATCTAGGGCCTTAGAGAGATGGGGTAAAAAAGTTTACACTTCTGCTACTCTTTCAGCTAGGGCCTTGAACTGTCAATTCCACATGATTCAGTATCAGGAATTTATGTTATACCAGTTAACTAAAAAACTGTCCTCGGATGAACCATTAGACAAAAAATCTGTACAAGAAATGGTACATAACATTCAGCAGGTCAGTAATCATTCCTTAAAATGCGGCTATGATGCACTGGAGGCTTCCTTTAGATCAGCCATGACTGGCACAGTGATCAGAAGACATGCATGGTTAAAAGAACAGTCCTTACCAGACCATGTTAAATCAAAGCTCCTAGATGCTCCCATGGATAAGCTCAATTTGTTTGGCTCCCCTGCACAGCAGGTGCTGAAGAAGGTGGAAGAGAAAGCAAAATCTGTCCAGACAGTCAAGGATTTCTTGCAGGTCCAGCCTCCAAGGTTTAGCAGGAACTGGCCTTCCAAGAATTGGTCCTTTCCAGACACCTCCAGAGCTCTGAGAGGCAGGAATAGACGCTCAAGAGGCAGGGGTCAATCCAGAGGTGCCTACAGGGGACATCAGTGGCAGGCTAACAACCAGCGAGGTACAGCCACAGATCCAGCCACCACCACCACTTCCACAGGACAATCACAGTGACTTGGCTCTGGCACCGCCTACCAGGGAACAACTAGAGGAACCCTTAGGCGGGAAGCTAGCCTTATTTTCAGTAAACTGGCATTACATCACAGGAGACAAATGGATTTTACAGACAATAGACCAAGGTTACAGGTTTCACTTCCATACTCTGCCAAGGAAGAGAGGAATGCCAAACCTACCTCCAAATCAGAAGACAGAAGCTCTAGAACAAATAACTCACTTACTAAGGATGAGAGCTGTAGAAAGGGTACCATCTATGGAACAAGGGCAAGGATTTTACTCCAGACTTTTCCTGGTACCAAGGAAAGAAAACCAATGGAGGCCTATTCTCGACCTGTCCACTTTAAACACATACCTCATTGTTCCAAAATTTAAAATGCTGACCCTACAGCAGCTTCTTCCCATGCTGGGCAAGGAGTCTTGGCTGGTAACTCTAGATCTCAAGGAGGCATACCTGCACGTCCCCATACGACCAAATTGCAGAAGATACCTCAGATTTCTTGCAGGATCAGAGCATTATCAATTCTCAGCATTGCCCTTTGGCTTATCTACTGCGCCCAGAGTATTCACGAAATGCCTAGCATCAGTAATTGCTCATTGCAGGCTTCAGGGAATTCAAATTTACCCTTACCTGGACGACTGCCTGTTACAAGCAGACAACAAAAACAAATTAACAAAAGATTTGCAAAGGGTCATTCATCTACTACAAGCCCTGGGATACACAGTCAATATAAAAAAGTCAAGGCTGATACCATCCCAAAGGATAACCTTCTTGGGTGCAGATCTGGACACATCAAAACAAATGGCATTCCTGACAGTAGAAAAACAGGAGCAACTCCCTTTCTACTTCATGGCATTAACAAACCAGAACTAGCTAACAGCAAGAAAAGTCCTGCAAGCTCTCGGTTACATGGCATCCTGCATAATATTGATTCCACATGCCAGACTACATATGAGAAAGTTACAGTGGTACCTAAGGAATTTATGGTCTCAGCACAAGCACAGCCTAGAAACCCAAATTCCAATAATTCCATGCCTGAAGCAAGAATTCCAATGGTGGGCTCAGGCCTGTCAAACAAACAAGGGACTGCCCTTCCACAGCACCCAACCAAGTCAGACCATCACAACAGACGCTTCAGACCTCGGTTGGGGGGCACACATGCTGGACAAGTGCATACAAGGCTTATGGACTCAAGACCAGCTGCACCTAGACATAAATCAAAAGGAAATGCTGGCAGTAAAACTGGCAATTCAGGCATTCAGACCATTTCTTCGACAGGGTCAACTGCTGATAAGGACGGACAACACCACAGTTATGTGGTACATCAACAAACAGGGAGGCACACATTCATACCTTCTATGCCGGATGGCAATGGAACTCTGGAATGTGGCACTAAGCTTCAACATTCAGTTACAAGCAATTTTTGTGCCAGGAAAAGAAAATATACTAGCAGACATCCTAAGCAGAACTGCCACGGATGCCCATGAATGGATGCTGCATCCGGACATCTTCAAAACCATTACAAGAAAATGGGGACTACCAGAAATAGACTTATTTGCATCCCCACACAATCACCAACTGAAAAAATTATGCACAAGGACGTACCACCCACTTGCTTGGAAAGTGGACTCCCTATCTTTCAGTTGGAAAAACCTGACAGCATATGCATTCCCACCTTTTCCTTTGATGCACAAGGTGCTATTGAAGATCAAAGAAGACCGTCCAAGGATCATCCTGATAGCTCCAGACTGGCCAAGGCAACATTGGTACCCATTACTGAGGAGTATGTCTCGGGAACAAATATGGCTTCTGCCCCTAGTTCCCTTGCTGTTAACACAGAACAACTTCAAAACCCTGCATCCAAACCTGAAAACACTGCAGCTGGCTGCCTGGAACATTGCATAACACCAAATAACCCAGATTTATCTCAAAGGGTTAAAGACATAATCTTGGAGGCTCGCAGACCCTCAACAAGAAAAAATTATTCAGCAAAATGGAAAAGATATCTCATTTGGAGTACAGCAAAAGGAGAGAATGTGTCACTGGTAAACATAGCTAACATCCTGGAATACTTGGCAGAGCTCTTCCACAACGGCCTGTCCTATTCTTCCATTAAGATTCATGCATCAGCCATTTCAGCAGAATACAACTTGGATCCTCCAGTCTTCTCACATCCTCTGCTCAGGCAGTTTCTGAGAGGAATTAAAAATGTAAACCACCTAGGAAGCCACCATTGCCAGCATGGGACTTGAACTTTGTGCTAGAAAAGTTGACACTACCTCCTTTTGAACCAGCAGTAACAGCAGAATTACAATACTTATCATGGAAAACTGCTTTCCTGCTTGCAATCACTTCAGCAAGAAGGGTATCTGAGCTTTGTAAGGACTGCAGATGCATCCTTGAAGGACATAGTACAGTTTTGTACCTACCATAAATGTAGATGTCCGATAGGCATGCATCTGCAGTCAGGATTACCCACCCTCCTTCCCCTCTGTGGTACTCCTAGGGTATTTGCCCATCTTGTAGCTAGCTGGGGGAATCTATTATGGTGTATTTGTTTGTATATATGTACATACATGCTTATTTTTTGTTTGCTCTCTACTATTTGGAACCATTTGCATTTATCCAAATTTAGCCTTCCTAGAGGGCACCTGGCATCTGGGGCAAGAAACACTGAGGAAAATGGCGTCGGCTGATGCCTTTATACCCGAATAACTGCAGCTATGACGTCGGGTGAAGTGCGACACCAGCCGAGGCCAGACCCAGACTTTGGAATCCGGCCGACCGAAGGGCTGCCTGACAACAGGACAACCCATTTCTAAGGACTGCAGATGCATGCCTATCGGACATCTACATTTATGGTAGGTACAAAACTGTACTTTATCTTTATTTATTTGTCCATTTATTGATTGATTGGAGTAAATGCATTTTGGAGGTGGAAGAATGAACCTAGACACTGTTGTCTGTTGAGAAGACTTTGTTTCAATAAGTTTCAAGACATACCTCTGATATACATTTACAGTGTATAGAAAGAAACTTTGTGGGTGAAGAAACACATCCTGAAAGATTGGGCCAGTGTGGATAGTGGTAAAAACAACAAAAACTGATGGCTGTACTATTTTATTACTTCATAGGTTCATAGGTAGGTACTAGGCTATTGGACCTAGAGCCTATACAAGCCCAGCCAAAAAGGTACCCTGCCTTTTGTCACCCAAGAAAATTATTTTCCTGTGCCACTGTTGAGCAGAGCCACAGAAGTGATCCCCGGGGTGAATTTTCTATTTCCCATCCAATCATCAAAATTTTTATTGAAGATTGCTAATGAGGAGCTTTGTTTGATATAGATAGGTAGTTTATTCCAAAGTATGGAAAGTCTCTGGGACAGGAATCTATACCTCCGGCATGTTCTGTTTATTGTGGCGACAAGGTTAAGGTCCCTAGAGCATGTAGCTCAGAGGGATTGGGATTTCTTTAAGTGGAGCATGTCCAACAGCTCTGGGTTTGACATAGCTTTGTATGTTAGGCAGAGATCACCTCTGAGTAGGCGATATGCGACGGAGTAAAGTTGGAGGATTTTTTAGATAGTCTGCGTAGGGCATCTGTTTGAGGCTGGTAATCCTCTTTGTGAGATATTTCTGCGGCCTTTCCAGTTGTTGTAGATGTCTTGTGAGGTACATACCAAAAGGGGCACCATACTCTATAATGGGTCTAATGAGTGATTAGTAGAGGGGAACAATGGCCTCTTTTTTTCTGGATGAGAAACCTTTTGTGATGAGGTGTGCCACTTAGAAGGATTTCCTGACTACTGTGGCGATGTGATTATCAAAGGAGATTCTACTGTCCACCTGTGTCCCAAGGTCTCTTATCACACTTTCGATGTTAAGTATACTACTGCCTATGTTGTAGTTCATGGGTACAGAGTTTTTACCGAAGGGGATGAGAATGCACTTTTTGGCATTGAGCTTGAGGCCATGGCTTTGACACCAGGCTTCTGTCTCAGTGAGGCCCTTTTGTAGGATGTCCACATCATTAGGAGTTTCGATTATGGCTCCTCGTTTGCAGTCATCTGCGAATTTCATTAGCCAAAGACCTTCTGTGTTATCCTGTACTTCGGAGAAGTAGATACCAAACAGGAGAGGACCAGGACTGAACCCTGTGGTGCTCCACTTGTCACTGGTCTGAAGTCGGATTTCGAGTCTGCTACTTTCACAGTGTGGGTTCTGTCAGTGAGCCAGTTGGCAACCCATCTTGTGACATAGGGATTTATACCTAGTTTAGTGAGTTTATCTATAATTCCAGAGTGGGGGATGGTGTCAACAGCCTTGGCAAGATCTAGCTAGGCTGTGTGAACCACCTTACCCTCATCTACGGCTTTGGTGACTGCTTCAAAGAAGTCTATCAGGTTTAGGAGATGTGATCTGCCTTTTATAAATCCGAACTGGGTGAGGTCCAGAGTTTGGAGATTTCCATTGTCTTTGTTTATAAGTTCCATGATGATATGTTCCATGGCCTTTTTCAGGCCAGGCTCATCAGGCTAATGGGGAGGTAGTTCCCGGGGTCCGTGATGGCTCCCCCTTTGTGGAGTGGATAACCGTCACTGTGCGCCATTCAGTGGGTATGAAGCCTGAGGTGAGGCTATGATGGAACATGGTACTTAGGTGGGGTGTCAGTTTGTTCTGTAGTTCATGTAGAATGCAGCCTGGCATGTTGTCTGGTCCCATGGATGCTGTGTTCTTGGCTTTGGAGGGTGTGCTTTATACCTGTGCAGCCGTGATTACAGGACCTTTGCATTCTTCCGGTATAGAGATGGGCCCTTTAGGGAGTAAGAGGGGGGTAAAGTTAACATGGAACCTATCTGCCAGGATGTTGGCAATATCAGTTGGTTCTGTATATTTAGTACCATTGTGCTGTAACTCAGAGCACATCTGAGTGTTGCCATTGAGATTCTTCACATAGCTATAGAATGCTTTGTGGTTGTCTTTAGAATCAGTGGCAATTTTGTTTTCGTAACTAGCTTTGGAGGATTTTATGAGGGATTGCAGCTTCTTACTGAAGCTGACCAGGGAGCTCCTCCACTCATGGGATTTTACTCTCTTTTCCAACAGTTTCTTCCTTCTGTTGTACAATATGTTTATGGCAGGGGACCACCAGATTGGCTTCCTTTTTTTGGAGGATAGCATCTTGGTTCTGTTTGGAATAGCACGATCCATGCACTTGTGTAAGTGCTTGTAAAGTGCAATTGTGTAGGATTCAATTGTTGTAACTGTATTGTCCATCTGCATGGGTGTCATGAAGTTCATCACTTCTGTCTTAAGAAGCATGAAGTAGCTTTGGAGAAAATTTTTACTGTGGTTTCCTTAATGGGGGGTGGGAGCAGGATGTGGATATCTAGGGTGATTAGCTTATGGTCGGATCGGACCAATGAGGCGTTGACTTCAAGTTTGGAACACCGGTCACTCATGTTGGTAATGACTAGATCTAGGTTATTGTTGCCTCTGGTGGGGTTGTGGATAAGTTGATTCAGGGCATTGGAGTTTATGAATTCCAGAAAGCGTTGAGTGAAGGAGTTGGTACATGAGTAGTTTTCCCAGTTAATGGTGGGGTAGTTGAAATCACCCATTATTTGGGTGTTTGGTTGAACCCTAATATTTTCCATTACATTACGAAAAGAGGAGTGGGAATCCTAGGGCATGGTGGTGGGTTTGCAGCAAGCTACAATTTGGATTGCAGTTTTGCTCAGAGTGAGTTGCACTTGGATAACCTCAGATGCATTATGCTGAGCAACTAGCCTGGAGGTGTGGATATCCTTAATGAATATGGACACACCTCCGCCTTTGGCGTTCTGGTCCAGGTTACATGGCCGAAAAGTGTGGTATGAGTTATAGCCTGGTAGTGCAGGGGTGCTCTCTGGAGCCTTGAACCAGGTCTCAGTCACTGCGCAGATATTGATGTTCTCCATTTTAAGGAGTGCCTCGAGTGAGTGCATTTTGAGATTTAGACTTCTAGCATTGAGTAGCATCACCTTCAGTTTTTGCTTGCCTGTACCTGTTACGGTGGTGAATTTGCCATTTGAACCTTGCCAAAAAAAGGCACTATAGGGGCGGCAAGAACCTTAACCAGTATCTGGAATCCCAGGGGTGACAGGTGCAGGCCATCTCTGGCAAAGCATCATGGTCTGTCGACCATGTCAACACAGGCAGACAGATACTGGATCCCTTTAGAATGACACCAGAAGCTTGGCCAATTGTTGAAGCCAATCATTTTGTCCTTGTACTGCGGTATCATTCTGGGTGATGGCTGGATGCAACTCAGGGCTAGGGTCATACCTGCCTGGGCTACAAGATCAGAGAGCTCTTCCATGTCTCTTTTCATGTAGTCCAGGGAGGTACATCACAGGTCATTCACACCAACATGGACAATGACAGAGTCATATTTGTACTTGTTGTGGAGTGACCTGAGTGCGGGGATTATGTGGCGGATCTTGGCACCCGACAGGCAGCTGACAGTAACTTTCTCCTTATTTAGCCTGGTGAGTGGGACATCAGTGTGCCTGACTATGGAGTCACCTATTACTAGAGTGTTGGGTATGTTGTTATGACTTATGGGCAGTGGGTGAGTGGCACACTGAGTTTGTTGGCTATGTGTCATTTGGGTTGTGTTGGGGGGTGGAGGATGCTTGCGTTTCTGCTTTGGCGGTCCCTGTTGCTTGGGTAGATTTTTATTGAAAGCCTCTGCGAATGTAGTTGTGTGTTTTGTGTTTCTATGTGTGTGTTTTGGTGGTGTAGGTGATGAGTGTAATGTGGTGCAAGTGTTTGCCTTCTCCTCTTGACTGTCAAGTTCAGTCTTGGTTGGAGAGAGCTTTACCTCCAATTTGGCTAGATAAGTGCATCTCTCATAGGTTGTATTGTTGGGTGGTAAGAGGAGAGGGTTGTCTGTGTATATGAGGCAATTTCTACATTGCCCCAAGATGCCCAGATTCATCAGATAGACAGGAGAGAACTCTGGGAGCTGACCCTTGGACATGCCTGAATAAAAAACTATTTTCCTCTAGACAAGTGAGGAAACTGTGTACAAGAGCTGTTTTTCTCTAAGCAAGTGAGGAAAGTAAGTACCAAAACTGTTTTCCTCTAGGTAATGAGGAAGGTTGAGTGCTATAGTAATTAGTAGCTTATTTAGCGCTTACAACAAGTTCTGAAAAAGTGCTGATCACGAGTAAGCAAATTCAAGTGCTAAAACTAAGAATCTGTATCTGGACTAAACTAGTTACAGGAAAGGGGGGAAACAAGTGCAAATGCAGGCTTTTAAATCAGAAAGTTGAGAGAGATGGAAAAACTGCCTAAACGGACAATAACTACAATTTCTGGGCCAGAACCACTCCTTATGTGGTAGACAGGTTACCTAGTGCTTACCACTCCCACTGATAAGCTAGAAGGCTTCCCTCCAACACAGAAAGCTTGGGGTGCTCAGAAGCTTACGTACAGTCCTGGATACAGCAAATCTGAATCTGGACTACACTAGTTACAGGAAAGGTAGGAAACAGGCTTAGATTTTTTTTATACAGAAAAGTAGCTAAAACAGCAGTAAAAGGAGTTCAGATGCAGTGCAAGCTAACACATTTGAGGATGTAGCAATGTTAGACCTAACAGTTTAAAAAATGCAATTAAATTAAAAATGACTAAAAACAAGTGCAGAAGGAGTCTGTTAGGTAGAATGAGGTAAAGAGATGGGACTGGGGGGAGTGTCCCAGATCAAATCTACAGTGGGAGTGGGCAACTGCAAAAGCCTCCAAATTTAAACAACAAGACAGGAATAGGAAGGGTGGGTAGGGGAAAAAACACCTTCAACAGAGATCTGAAAAACTATACAGTGAAGCAAAAATAACAGTATTCAACTCTGAAGTCAGCCAGCAATGATATAAAATTAGTCGAGCAACAATTAACAGTACACAACTCTGAAGTGCCAGAAAAATATACTTAGCTCTGTATATCTCCAAATAGTTTGATGGGCACTCTGTCAGGACACTGGAAGGCTCCAGCAATGATATGCAGGCTGTTACTAACAGGGTCTAATTTTATGCAAGTAATCCTTGAGATAGTCATATAACACACAGGATGCAAAACCAGTTATACCAACTTAAGACACAGCAGAAATAGGGAGAGGTGGGGAAAAAAACCTTCAGCAGAGATCTGAAAAAACTATACAGTGAAGCAAAAATAACAGTGTACAACTCTGAAGTCACCCAACAATGGTATAAAGTTAGTCAAGCAACAATTAACAGTACACAACTCTGAAGTGCCAGAAAAATATACTCAGCTCTGTATATCTCCAGATAGTTTGAAGAGCACCTTTCCGACAAATTATTGTTAACTGTATAGTTTTTATTTGCCAGCTGAGTAATATTTTCATTTCCCTATCAGTACTAATGACTGCATTTATGGGGGAGCAGAACTGAATGGAATTTGCTGGAGTTTTTCCTGTTTGGACCTGTTTTTAGCTTTGCAGACTTTATTGTGTAGAGAAGGTTATAACACAAAGCTTCTCTTAGAAAAAAAGTGCCTTGTGTTTTATATGTTTCCTGTTATGGTAGCATCATGTATTATTCCATCGTGTGTCATAAAGTTTTGTAATGCAACATAATAGAAAAGGAAAGCGTTTACCTGACAGTGTGAAACTTCTATATTTGTATATCAGGACTCCTTGTGAGCAGGAAAAATATCTTTGTCTTTAAAACTGTTCACTGTTTTCATGTGATACCAAAAGGCATGGACCATACTGCAGGAATTAAGCTTTTTAAAGTAGTATGTCATTTTCTGTAGCAAAGTGATAAATGGTTTATATGTTAAGACTAGTATTTTTTTTGCATATTGCCTACTATTTTACTGCCTGAATACTCATAATCTTTGGCAGGAGATAATTGTGTTTCAAATTTTTGATGAAAAAGTTTCATGAAAGATAGTAAGTGAGTTGGACATTTGGAGAGATGGTAATGATTTAAGATGGCAAGTGAGTTGGACATTTGGAGAGATGATAATGATTTAAGATGGTGAGTTGGACATTTGGAGAGATGATAATGATTTAAGATGGTAAGTGAGTTGGACATTTGGAGAGATGATAATGATTTAAGATGGTAAGTGAGTTGGACATTTGGAGAGATGATAATGATTTAAGATGGTGAGTTGGACATTTGGAGAGATGATAATGATTTAAGATGGTAAGTGAGTTGGACATTTGGAGAGATGATAATGATTTAAGATGGTAAATGAGTTGGACATTTGGAGAGATGATAATGATTTGAGATGGTAAGTGAGTTGGACATTTGGAGAGATGATAATGATTTGGAGAACAAACTCTTGTCATCACGTTTTCATTTTCAGGATAAGTTAGAAATACATCTTTGAAAAAGTCTGTAGACATATTTGACCAATATGCAAGTATTAATGGAATGACTGAAATACTCGATAAAGTGCTCCTAAGGGAAGGGACAGGCTGTGCCCATCAAACGTATACATTATATGACAGCCTTACTAGAGGATGCACACATCCCACAATGGATCGTACACTGAGATTGAGAAAACTATATGAAAAAACATGACACAACTGTTTGGAATTTAGGTCTGCGAGTGTGACATCCTTTGCCTATTTTGAACTGCTGCCAACCTATAACAGGATTTTATAGGGGAGCTGAATAGATGCATATGAACAGTTTATTGATATAGTAGAGAACTGTATGCAGCACCATAATGGAAAATGTAAAGTGATACCCACTATATGGACATAATATAGACTGGAGGGAGTGTCCATGACGAGCAATTTTTAATTTCAAGATTGGATATGACCTTTAAGATATACTATTTTTTTTTACAACAGAGGTTATAGTAGTAACAAAATGGGTTTGAGTAATGTAAGATACTGCATTTTTTTCTTTGCACAGAAAAGTGATATAGTACATCTTCACATGAAATTAAGGTCCCAAGAAGGAGAAACTGGTTTTCTTTCAGGACAAATATGAAAGACAACTTTTAGGAGTTCTTTGACCACAAAACAAGAGACCTGGGGTAGGTTTAGGGGCAGACAAGCATAAATAGCTGACAGATGAGCTTTAACAGATGAATATGTCATGGCAGAACTGAGCGACTGACAAATAAAGGACCATAGAAATAAGGAAAATGGGTCCAAGGACGTATTTGAGATGTAAAATAGATAATCTCTTCCATTTAGCCACATAGGATTTTCTAGCAGATTTTTTGGCCTCCTAGTAAAACTGTAAGCATGTCTTCTAAAAGGAATTAAAACTGTATCACCCAAAGAGTCAATTATAACGTGAAAAACTGAGGGTGAATGAGAGATACTTTGTCCTGTGTGAGGGGATCCATCCTGTCAGGTAACTTTTGATGATTGTCTCTGGCTAAATAAAATAGAAGGTGAACCACTGCTGCCCTGAGGTACCACTGGAATTTCCTCATGTGTAGTTTGACAATGGGAAGCATTGAAATAGTGGATGCTGTGTACCCCAAAGACTGAAGAAATTCCCTTGCCTAGAGGAGTGAACGAGGCAGAAGAAACCAGAAATAAGCAATCAGAGAAGGAATCTTTGTCAGTGGAAGTAAGGCTATCATTGGAATAGTGTGAATCCTGCAACCTGGGAACACTTGGCCCAGAGAAGGGGTTAACACTGACTTTTTGAAGATGAGGGTGACTCCCAAACTGCATAAAAAGAGCATAGTAAACTGAAGATCCTGAAGCAGGAGCTGTGGAGAGGATACCTGAATCAAAACATATTCCAAGTAAGGGAAAATTAAGATTCCCAGAAGTCTGCAAAAAAATACCATGGGTTCTAGACATTTAATAAAGACCTTCAGGGCTGTAGAAAGACTAAAAGGCAAAGAAGAGAAGTGATAATGACAGGAGTGACAGGAGGAAACACAGAAACGTAAACATTTCCTGACAAGAGGGTGAATAGGAATGTGGAGGTATGCATCCTTCAGGTCCAAAGATACCAGAAAGGCTTGAGGTAGCAAGAGAGGAAAACGAGTCTGAAGAGAAAGTATTCTGAAGGAGGGGACCTTGAGAAAGGTCTTGAGAAAAGACAAGTCTAGAATGAGCCTCCATGACCCCTCCTTCCTGGGAACAAGAAACGACTGAGAGTAAAATTGCATTATTTGCTGAGAAAGAGGAGCAGACTGAATGGTTCTTTGAAGTACCAGGATTTGTAGAGCCCAGGGAAAATGAGGGAGTTGAAAGGAAGGAGGTTTCGGCATGAGAAAGGAGGAAGAGATATAACATAATCATTATGAATAATGGCAAGCAGCCAAGCATCCAAGGTTATCTGTTGCTAGGTAAGGTAGGCGGTGAGCAGCCTGTCGGGCGCTAGGATCCGCCACATAACACAAGCACTCAGGTCACTCCAAGGCAAGTACAAATATGACTCAGTCATTGTCCATGCTGGTATGAAGGACCTGAGATGTACCTCCCTGGACTACATGAAAAGAGACATAAAGGAGCTCTCTGAGCATGTAGCCCAGGCCGGTATGACCCTGACCTTGAGTAGCATCTTACCCTCACCAAGAATGATGCCACAATATGAAGACAAGATGATCAATTTCAACAATTGGCTTAAGTACTAGTGTCATTCAAAAGGGATCCAATGCCTGTCAGCTTGGGATGATATGCTCGACAAGCCACGATGCTTCGCTGAGGACGGCTTGCACCTGTCACCCCTGGGCTTTCGGATATTGGCAAAGGGTCTTGCTACCCCCATAGTGCCTTTTTTAGGCAAGGCTCAGAAGACAAACCCACCTCCATAGGTATCACAAGGGATAAGAAACTAAGAGTAATGCTACTCAATGCTAGAAGTCTAAACCTCAAGATGCACGCACTCGAAACTCTCCTTAGCATGGAGAACATCGATATCTGTGCAGTAACAGAAACCTGGTTCAGGGCTCCTGAGAGCACCCCAGCACTACCAGGTTATACCTCATACCATGCTTTTCGGCCCCAAAACTTGGACCGAACCACAAAAGGAGGGGAGTATCGATATTCATCAAAGATACCCACACCTCCAGGTTGGTGGCAAAGCACGAAGCATCAGAGACTATCCATGTGCAACTAACAGTGGGTAAAACTGCCTTCCAGTTTATAGCCTGCTACAGACCACCCTCCCAAACCCAGGAACCCCACTCAGCCTTCCTGAGAACACTGGAAAATATGAAGGTCTATCCAAACACCATTATATTGGGCGACTTCAACTACCCAAACACAGACTGGGAGCATTACTCTAGCTCCAACACCCTAGCCCAAAGGCTCCTAGAATTTATAAACTCAAATACTATGGAACAACTTGTTACCACTCCCACAAGAGGGGAAAAAATACTGGACCTGATCATTACCAACATGGGGACTCTATGCTCCAGACCAGAAGTGTATCCCTCACTGGTAAGATCAGACCATAAACTAATCTCACTGGATATTCACATCCCGACCCCACCCCCTGCCCAGAAAACCACAGTGAAAAACTTCTCTAAAGCAAATTTCACACTCCTCAAAACCGAGGGGGAATCCTTCAAAGCCCCTGGGCCTGTGGAAAATATGGCCCAGACCGCAGAATCCTTTATAAACGCATTCTATGAACACCTTCAGGAATGCATGGATCATGCGATCCCAAATAAAACCAAGACGCAATCCTCCAAAGGCAGACGTCCTGTCTGGTGGACCCCAGCCATAAACAAACTATACAATAAAGGAGGAAGCTACTAAATAATAGAGCAAAATCTCCAAAAGGGAAGGCATCACTGATCAGTATTAGCAAAAAACTACGGGCACACATAACATTGTCTAAGGCCAGCTTCGAGAGAAAAATTACACAGGACACTAAGGATAATCACAAGGCTTTCTTTAGTTATGTTAGGAACCTGGGTGGTAATTCCCAGATATGCTCAGAATTAGTCCAAAATGACAAAATATACACCGAACCCACGGACATTGCCAACATCCTAGCTGACAGGTTCAGAGCAAACTTCCCCCCCCCCCACCAAAAGGGCAAATATCAATCCCAGCAGAGTGCTGCCCCCCTGACATCTCAGATGCTCAGGTAAGAGCCGCCCTCTCCAAAGCAAAAAACACAGCATCAATGGGACCAGACGGTGTCCCGGGCTGCGTCCTACATGAACTCCAAGAAGAGCTAAACCCAAACATAAAACTACTGTTCAATCTCAGCCTTACTACAGGATATGTGCCCAAAGAGTGGTGTACAGCAACAGTGGTTCCTCTCCATAAAGGTGGTGCCTCAACGGATCCTGGAAACTATCGCCCCATGAGCCTGACTAGCTTGGTCTGCAAAGCTATGGAAAGGATCATCATGGACCACATAAATAAAGATATTGGGGACCTACAAACACTGGATCATACCCAGTTCGGCTTTGTTAAGGGCAGATCCTGCCTCTTAAACCTGGTTGATTTCTTTGAAACAGTCAACAAGGCCATTGACGAGGGGAAGGTGGTCCACACAGCCTACCTGGACCTCGCAAAAGCCTTTGATACAATACCCCACTCGGGCATTATACATAAGCTCACCAGCTTAAATATAAACCCCCTATGTCACTAGATGGATTGCAAACTGGCTCAAGGACAGAACCCACATGGTTAGAAT
Organism: Protopterus annectens; assembly: GCF_019279795.1. Classification (NCBI taxonomy): domain Eukaryota; kingdom Metazoa; phylum Chordata; order Ceratodontiformes; family Protopteridae; genus Protopterus; species Protopterus annectens. Next base: position 1,787,819,717 of record NC_056732.1, read on the forward strand.
TGCTGGAGCCATGTCAGACTCCAAACCAGTTACAAGTGGTGTCCTACAAGGCTCAGTCCTGGGACCTCTCTTGTTCGGTATATATTTCTCGGAGGTACAGGCCAACACGGAAGGACTGTGGCTGACCAAGTTCACAGATGACTGCAAACTGGATGCCATAATCGACTCTCCAGCCGACACAAGCATCCTCCAAAAGGGCCTCATAGAAACAGACTACTGGTGCCAGAGCCATGGCCTCAAGCTAAATGCCAAAAAGTGTATAGTCATCCCTTTGGCAAAACAAAGTGCCCACAAATTACCACATAGGTGGTAATCCATTAAGTACAGAAGAAGCAATTAGGGACCTGGGGACCCAAGTTGATAGCAATCTCTCATTTGACAACCACGTGGCCAAAGTGGTTAGAAAAACATTTTATATAACCCACCTAATCATGAAGGGATTCACATCTAGATCAGGGAGGTCATCGTGCCTCTTTACTCATCCCTCATCAGGCCCATAATTGAGTACAATGCCCCTTTTGGGATGTACCTTACCAGACACCTGCAGCAACTGGAAAGACCCCAAAAGTACCTCACCAAGAGGATCAAAGGGCTCAAACAGATGCCATATGCTGCTCGGTTAAAGAAACTCCAGCTGTACTCAGTGGCATACCGCCTGTTCAGAGGCGATCTGTGCCTGATGTATAAAGCCATGTCCAACCCGGAATTAATGGACATGCTGCACCTCAGAAAATCCAAATCCCATCGAGCTACGCACTTGAGAGACTTGAACGTCAGCACTGAAATAAATAGGACATGCTGGAGGGACAGATTCATAACCCAGAGGCTCCCTTCACTCTGGAATAAAATCCCAGTCCAGGTTAGGCAGAGTCCCTCATTGACTCTCTTCAAGAGGAATCTTGATGAGTGGATGGGAGATCGTAGGTTTACCCCGGGTATCACTTCTGTGTCACTGTTAGACAGAGGCACAGTATACTAACCTCGAAAAAGGGCATAGCAAAATAAATTTAAAATGGGTGGCGAAAGCCAAACACATTCTGGCTAGGCTTATAAATGCCCTGGGGCAGATAGCCTAGTATGAACCTATGAATCTATAAGGAAAGAGTTAACCTAAAAAAAATGAACAAGCACAGGAATCTCTTTAGTTCTAACCTCACCACCACAAGTGTTAAGAAAAAAACAAAAAACAAATACAAAACAGCTTAACCAGTGGTCTTAAAACTTTTTGATGAGCTCAGTAATGATAATTTCCAAAAATAATGAAAGCCAGGTAGTGTTCCAAAGCAACAAACCTTTATTTGTTACAGACAAGTGATCCTCAATAACAAAAAAATGAAAAATATGGTAACAGTGTTAAACATATCAGCTTTTATAAACTTAGAAGTAGATGTGGAAACTATATGTATTGTTTAATTTTAAACCAGTCTATTCAAGCCAAACAAGATAAACAGGGCCATAAAAGTGCATTTTAGAACAGCAAGTACCCACGCCCACACACACTACTACTGATTAGGTTAAACTAAATCTGTTTGCAACTTATACTCTTATATGTTGTTGTGTCTTTCGGCTTTTCCCGGTTAGGGGTCGCCACAGCGGAACTCCAGTCTGCTAATGATTGGCAGTTGATTTTTACGTGCCGAGTTGCCAGCCCTGTCGCACAACCTTCAACGAAGGTACGCCCATTCACGCATGTCTCCACACAGAAGACGCTCTAACTGAGTATCGAACCGGACAGCGTCTTACTGTGAGGCAACAAAGCTATCGCAGCACCACCACCACGGATTAACTTATACACTTATATATTCTTTTTATATACGTAGAGTTAACCTGAGGGACAGAGGAATCTGTCCAAGGGGAGTCTGGATGTTGGATAGAGACAGATTTGTCAGGGAAAGGTGGGTTTAGTCCCCTAGAACTCTGAGGAGTCATGTCTGGGAAAATCTTCTTAGGAACCTTCTTGATCATAGCAGGTTGTCTAGGCTACCTATGGGCAAAAGAAGGCTTAGCTGGATGATTTCTCTGGAACTTAGGGACAAGGGAAACAAATATTTACTTCAGATCCTGTGTAACCTTACCCTTGTCCTGAAGAGTTTTATACAATTCTATAGCATCAGTGCCAAAGACATTCCAGTTGTCTATGTGGGAATCTAATAGTTTGGCCTCAATGCCCTGAGGTAAAGCCTGAAGGTGCAAATAAGGACATTTCTTCATGACATTTCCAGATGCAACTGCCCCAGAGGAGGCATCAGCAGCATCATAACTGCATTTACTGACACGGACAGCCACTTGGGAGGCAGAACTCAAAAGGAAAAGGACAGATGTCTTACTGTCTGAATCAGCAATATCAGTCAGTATGCTCCCCAGGTTGGGAGAGAACACCCAGGATTTACCTAGTCATGTGGGTCTAATAATTAATGGCCCAGAAGGCCAAGGTGGCAGAAGTATACACTTTTTTGCCTATCTCTCCATAGCATGTCTGTCCGTACCAGAAGGCAAAAGCTTGTAAGAGGATAACAGTTTGGATGGCATATCTGTCGACATGGAAACAACAGCAGAAATCACATGAAGGGCATTTAATCAAAAACATATGATCCTCAGGGACTTTATCTAATCTGTCTGACTTCTTAGGGGCTGGAGTTTGAAAGTCAGGTGCCTGAGAAGCTACATAAAAGGTATCCAAAAGGGCAGCCAGAACTAGGGGACTGTAGAAGGTCTGAGAGAGTCCATTTACAAGAGCTGATAACATTTTTTTTGTCCATCTGAAACCTGTGAAAAGTTCCACTTAAAGCGTACCATCATGTGTACTACTGTATCCCCAAAGGACAAATCTCCAAAAGGAGAATCAGTGGACGGTAAATCTTCTTCATCAGACCTCAATTCAAGAGCAGAGTGGGTCTGCAAGGAGCATCCCAAAGGCTCTTCATTAGAAGAATCAGAGTCCCTAGGGCATTTAGCAAGGGGGCAGAGGCAAGGACACAAGCCTGTGGGGGTTTCAGGGCCATAAGGATATTGTGAAGCCCCTGCGTAAAGTCTTGCCATTCTTTGTGGGGATCTTTAGAAAAGAAGCCACATGTTTAGATATTCATTTCTTCTTTAAAGGAACATCTTCTATAGCAAATCTCTGAGGGTCAAACCCCTGCCCAGATTTGATGAGGGTACCAGACACCACTTCTCCTAACTAATATTTGGGGAAGCCCCCAGGCCTTTCAAATATAATCAGCCATGGTTCCCCCTAAAATCTGCATCAGACTCATGCACAGCCTCAGTGGACATGTGGGTAGACAGCTCAATGTTGGCCTTGAACTGATGTTGCCACCATACAGTCCTCAGGTTCTTCATCCAACCAGACAGAGATATCTGGTGGAGGCTGAGCAGCAGCAGGACCGGTATGTGCCTTTTTGGCTTTTTTCTTGAGTGGTGGCTGAATGTTAGGGCAGGCAGATTTGGCCATGGTACCCTGAGTCAAAAGCTCCAGATGTTGTTTTTCTTTTTTCAATAATAATTCTTTATTTTATTTTTTCCAAACAACTAATACAGTACTACCAACTACTTACAATATGTACATGAATGCTTCCAACAGTTACATAGAATCATTATACATACCTATACACTTCTAAAAAAAAATAATGAAGAAAAAAGAACTAGTAACCATAGAAGACTTATCTCAATAAAATTCAACAGTTATTCAGTTTTTCCCAGCGAATAGTGGAATGGAACTTTAAGCTAATACAATGTTAAAGATTTGTTCCCATATTTTTGTATTGTTTACATTTTTCTTATGATCACTAATTAGAAATGTATGTGCTAGAATATGTTTGGTGGCTACTATCTTGAAATTTTGCCATGATGTCTGTAAAGGGTTCAACCAATTGGAAGCTATATATAACTTCATCAACAAAAAAATATTGACTAGTATAATTCTTTGGGTTCTTTCCAAGTTGGGTGGTGGAATATGTAAAATCGTAAATTCCCAGGAGAGTGTGGAATGTTGATATCCCATTTTTTGTAGTTGAAGTTTCAAGGAATTCCAGAGTTTGAAAATACATTTACAACTCCAAAACATATGTAGGAGGTCGGCTGTTTGATCTATACAATATGGGCATTTTGGTGAGTTCTTTGAGTTAAATTTGTGTAGAGTGAGACGCGTATAATACGCGTTATTAAATATCATCAATTGGATAAATAATAGCTTCTGAAGGGACAATAATTTGGCAGATGTTGTTTTTCTAAATGAGTAGAGAAAGACACAAGATAACTGCATATTGTCTTAGGAACAAATGACTGACAAATGTCACACTGTGTAAGACCTTGTGTAGCACCCAGACTAAAAGGGCACTTCTTTTGTCTATGTTTGTGGGGTATTTGCCTGCCACACTCCACATTTTCCCTTCCTGGATCATATGAAAACAAAAAAAACAAGGAGGAAAAAAGGAAGGAAGAAACCCCAACAGGGCACTTACCTTTAGAGAGCTCGGTAGATGAACCGGGTCAGTGAATGGCATGGAGACTGAATTCAGAGGTAACGTTCTGACTGGCAGAAAAGAAGTTCTGAGGATTAAGCATATGTATGTCATTTAAGTACCTTAAATCTGCATGTGAGACTTGCATCTGACATATGACACCAAGAAGGTGCAAAGGCTTTGGTATGCTGGCTAGACATTTAGCTATCCTTGGCAGAATATCCAAAGAGTAAAGAATATTGCAACATTAATAAGGAAGCACATCCACTGTTCAGTCCATCAGTAGAACAAATGATCAATTCATGCCTTCACTTAAACCTCACACCACCTCCTGAACATTATTCTGCATGTATTCCCACAATTTCCATTTATTTCTTCAAAGTTTGCACCTTTCATTTTCTAACGATTTCACTTACAGTTATTTTGCCACTTTAATAATATTCAGTATTTCAGTTACAGCTGTTTTAGATTTTGATTCCCATTTTCTAATAATTGTTATTTTGATAGCCAATAGCATTAAACCTAATAAAGCCTTACTATGTCTAGCCAATTCAGATCTTGTGACCCAGTGCAAAAGAATCATTTCCTTAGTTACCGCCATGTGCTCTTCCACTATTTCTGACAGAGTGCTCTGCAGGGCAGTTTTAAAATCTGCCAACTCATTACACTCTCAAAAACATGTTCCCAGTTACCTCTCTCTTTCCAATCACACTTCAGCATTTGCTATCCATCCATTGAAAAATTCTTTGAAGTCTGCTTGGGGTGTAAACATGCCCATGCAAACATTCCCCAAGCAAAAATCCTAAACCTTCTGGAATTTGTTGCATACTCAAGAGCTAGCCCTATGTCCATCCTTTGTAAATTGCTTTTCTGGTCTCTCTTCCCAGTCCTTTATAACCGCCTCTGAGTGATTCTTGTAGTCGTCATGCAATATTTTATATGCTGTATTAACTATCCCTTTATGAACTTGGATGGTGCAGTGGTGCAGCGGTTGCATTGACACCTCATAGCAAGAGTTTCGCTGGTTTGATTCTCAGCTGGGGTGCCTTCTGTGCAGAGTCTGCATGTTCTTCCTGTGTTTGTGTGGGTTGCCTTTGGGTGCTCCAGTTCCTCCCATGTTACAAAAACATGCATCTAGAGTGTTTCTCCCTGGGCCTCCACTGAAAATTAGCTTTGTTCCAAGTCAGACTTTCCCAGTAAATGAATGTTAAGTAAATAAATTGTCAGAGATTTACGATGCACGGCTAGACTTAAAAAAACCCTTGTGGTTGTTAGCCTAGTGAACACCTGTATAATGAAATATTGAATGAAATTTTGTTTAATGGGGAAAGGATCAGGTTATGTTTGCGGAAGAGGTAGTGGGAGGAGTCAGTTATGGAAGAATAACAATGATAATGTTAAAATTAAAAATAGTACCATTAAATATGTATATTTTGTAAATATGTCAATGTTTTTATGTTATGTTAAATAAGGGACCCTCTATAATTTTTTAAGCTACCATAAACTCAAGCAGATGGGAGCTTGGTTTAATGTCTCATCTAAATGACAGTGCAACATCTCCCTTATGCTACATTGAGTGTCAACAACTCATCAGCCTAGTATGAGAACAGAACTCACAGCCATCTGTACTCAAGGTGAGGGTGCTACCTGTTGAACCACTGACACTGCATACGCCCTTGTTTGAAATAACATTAAATAAAACTTTCCATGAGCTTTATCATTTCTTCCCTCCTAACGTTCAGGCTTCCACAGGAATGCCTTCTCTTCCTGAAGACTTCCATGCAGATTGATTATATATCATAATATTTTTATCTCATCCTATCCTATCTTATTAGTTGTTGGCATAATTAGGTTTGCCATAAATATTTTCATTTGTGCTTTTTCTTGGTTTCCACCTTTCTCTGCTTTATACAAATGTTCATAACATTTCCAAAATATCTCTAATACCTGTATAAGATTTCTGGTTATTTTTCTTCCCATACACTGCCTAGGTCTGGCAACAACCCTTATTACTTTCTGTTTCTGAAATTGTGCTAATAGTTTTTGTCCTCAGGAGTTATCAACAATAGTTGTTCAAGTCTTCCAAGATGGTAACAGCTTAATTTCAGCTCTCCCAATGTGAAAACAGAAATTCAGAAAACGGGGCTGGTAAATTTGTTATTTTGGTTAAATTTCAGTTGCTGTCTAATAATTGTACTGACTGGATGCCAGCAAAGAAGACATTTAGAGAACCTGAAAGAAAATCAACCACAAAAGGTGAGGGGAAAACATTGACTGCCAAGAATCCTGCAGCTGTTCAGCAAAAAGCAGTTCAAGCTCCAGCTTTGATGCAAAATTTCACTTCCAGTAGTCTAGAGGGAAAAAATAGTTAAATGTGCTCAGAGATGATTAAAATAAAAACACTGAAGGATTATATCAACTCAATAATAAAAGGCTGGGAAATGGAAGAAGCTTTAAAGAGGTGTTTAGATGAGCTGATACAACTGCAAAAATCAGAGGTGGAAATGAAAAGGCTGGCTGAATATTAGATTGCTTAAGAAAGGATGTTTCAAAACATGGTAGAATTAGAGGACAGAGCACATAGGAAATACATGAGATTTTCTGCTGTACCAGATAAACTGAAAGGAACAGACTGTATTAAATTTATGAAAGTACAAATAAGCAACTAGATTGGAATTCCACAGCAGGAGTTATTAATTAAAAGGGCACTTGTGTGTATGCTCCTAACCTGACCATGAAAAAAATCAGCCTCGCCCTCTAATAGTAAAGATGCAATCCTACCAGAAGAAAGGGTTTATTCTGACAAAACTATGGCAAAAGGATCAAATACTAAAGGTTGGAGGCAGTAGAGTGTGAAAAATGCTTACTCAAAGTACACCAGGCAGAAGAGCAGTAAATTTATTGCAGCAATCAGGGAATGTCAAGAGGTGGGTGTGAGATTCATGCTACTGTATCCAGCTATCTTCACAATATTTTTTTCCCAGAGGGTCAAAGTCATTTTTTGATGCAGGGCATATTAAGTAGGAAGGTTCATTCAAAAAAGTGAACTGTCAAACAGGAGGGGCTCTGTTTCTTATCTTTCTGATAATAAAGCTCACAGAAAGACTATGACAGTGAAACCTTATCCAATGTTCCAAAAGATAATTCATGACAGAAACAGAAAACCAAAGGAGTTGACTAGATAAACAGGAGAATGCTGAGAATGAACCAAAGACTGGAGCTGGGAGATGAAGATCAACAGGAAGAAAACCAGCAACTCAACTACAAAGCATCAACCACATTTGTGAAGTGTTGCTGAAAAGAAAACCTGGAAATATTGGACTTTTTTGGCTTCTTTAACCTTGTAGGGGACTGCAAAGCATATGCCTCTATTTCATGTAATTAATGTTTGTAAGAACATTAATGACAGGGGAAGAAGAAAGAAAGAAGTAACTCTAAGTAAAACACTTTTGTTCTTGGTATGTTTATAAAACACAATACATGCTGTATGTTATATAGAAAAGAATTTGCAATTACTTTTCTGAATTATATGGATACTACAGTAAGTAGATGTCCTCTTTTTTTCCTTTCTTGCTTTCTTTTTTTTTTATAGTTTATTTATAAGAAATGTAGGCATTGCAATGTAAAGAAAGAGCAAAACGCCTGGACAAAAGTATGTTTAAGATGATAGGCTGTAATGTTGGGTCACTGAGGTGGGGACTGGTAGATATTAATGGGTTGGGTGAGGTAGAGAATAAAGGAGCACTGTAGAAGTAGCAGTAGTAGAAAGGAGATGTGTAAAGTTTTTTTAAGCATGATGGGATGAGGTTGTTAAGAGCTGTTAAGTAGTTACTAAGCAATTTGAGAATACAAGAGTGATTATATGTATGTAAGAGATGACAAGGTTTTTATATTAGAGAAGGTAGTGGGAAGTTGAGTATTGTTTGATGTAGTGGTGGTTTCAGGGTGTTTGTTAGTGGAGTGATTAGAGCTTAGAGTGGGTGGGGTAAGGGAAATGGACATTTCCAGGGTATGTGAGATTGATTGGATAATTGTAGTGGTGGGTGTGGTTTATGGAGGACAAAGGTAGAGGTGCTGGGGTGGGTGAGATTTGGGGGCATGGTAGGGGAGCGGAGTGAGCCCTCAGGGCGAACGAAGCAGGTTGAGCCAAGGAAGGCAAGGGAAGATGAAGAACCTATCAGTGGAGTGTGGATTGCAGACAGGTAAGTACAGGGGACAGGGGTATAGTCGGATAGAGTGGGCTATGTTGATTTAAGAGAGGAAAGTAAAGTTAGAGCTTTGGTGCTTTAAAGGGAAAAAAGTAAAGTTAGAGATTGAGCTGAATACAAGAGAATTATTGAATTGAAATTAAATTAGTGGGGAGAGGGTGTCATCTAGTGGCCAGATGTTGAGATGCACCTGTGGCTCCACCAAGGCTCTCTCTGGGGTAGATTAAATAGGGAGAGAAGGGGGACAGTATAGGTCAGGGAGCTAGGAGAGGAGGAAGTATGGTTATACAGAAATTGGAGGAAGGGTTGGCTGCTGGCTTTCTTGGCAGGGAAGCGATTATTGTAGTGAGTAACACATAGCAGCAGATATAAATTTCACAACAGCATAATTAGATGGTATGTAGCAGCATAACATATGAAATAAATGAAAGCATGCACAGATGTAACTATATCTGAACAAGTTTTGTTTCAGATTTCAATTGCTTTCCTTTTCCTAAACATACCCATTATATTATTTCAGTCCAGTGATTTTCCTCTGGAAACTGTATCCACTCCCCCTAACCTTGGTTCTCAGGCCTTGTCTTGTTTTGCAGTCTTGCAGGTGCCTTTCATGGCCTAACTGACTCATTATCTAACATTTCATAGTCCATACACATATGTTCCCTTTAGAAAGGAACATTCTCGAGTGTTCCCTTGAGAACTATTATTTCTGCACATCTCATGCTTAGCCAGCAAGATGATCTTTTCTTTCCTTATGAACTGTCTTTCTCTGAGACTGAATAAATACATGAAACCGAGAGTCTGACTTTGTAATTTCAGGCCTAAAATTCTACTTTAATATACTATAGTGAATTCACCAAGAATACCCTCATTCTAACAGCTCTCCCTGAGGTCCCTGATGAAAGTTTACAGGGACCTGCTTTTGTACTTACCTCACAAATGTATCATATCTGTATTACTAGCTACTGTAATTTGATTTGAATACACTGGCTTTATGCTACCTCGCACTAGAATTTTTGTAATACACAATCTGCAAAATGACACTATAGTAGTTAATGCTGTTAGAATCAATATAGCTACTAGAAGATATTTTAAAACTGTCCCACCCCAACCCTGGAATAGGTTTTCAATCCAATCTGTCCATGAGATATCAACAATATCTTGTACCTTGGTCATTACCTCCTTCATAATCTGCAAATGTGTCCTAATAGATTCACTTTTATATGATATATAACTAAGCAATTCCCAGATAGCTTTAACAGCTCCATATGCAAGAAATTTACCTGTTCCAGCGATTACTCCATCACTTAAATCCATAGCTTTTAGAGTCTTTAAGCACAAGTTCTGATGTATGCATGATATATCTAAAACCTGCACATTATTCTGAAAATCAGTGTTTAAGTCTCATTTAATGTTGTGGTTTCAGAAACTTGCTGAGCCAGGTAATTTCTTAAAGTGTCTTATGGTTGTAGTACAGATCCTATATAACACGAGCTATGCCAGTTTGATAGTAGCCATTTATAGGCTCTGTTTCCATATAACACGAGCCATACCAGTTTGATGTTGATAGCCATTTATAGGCTCTGTTTCCATATAACATGAGCCATACCAGTTTGGTGGTAGCCATTTATAGGCTCTGTTTCCATATAACACGAGCCATACCAGTTTGTTGGTAGCCATTTAGAGGCTCTGTTTCCATATAACACGAGCCATACCAGTTTGTTGGTAGCCATTTATAGGCTCTGTTCCCACATACATAATTCATGTGCTTTAAGGCATAGTTAGAGTGCCAACGCTGTTGTTCCAGAAGCTGCATGAAGAAAATGCCGTGCCCAGTCCCAACTTGTTGCCGTAAATCTTCAGTCGAGCTGGATAGAGTACAAACCGCTGACCCTGCATATTCTCCTTTCCTATCTCTGCACTCATTCTACTGTCTGCTATCTATACCCTTCCTAGCTAAAAAGTTAATAATTTTTCCATATTACCTTCTTCAACATTATCAAGAAAACCAAAACGTCTAATATTATTTCTTCTTGATCTATTCTCTAGATCATCAATTTTTGTTTGTAAAAGGATATTTTGTTTTAAGAGAAAGTCTATATTATGCTCATCTTCTTGAATCCTGGTGTCCATATCATTTAGTGAAGTCTCTATACCAGTAATCTGTCTCTTTTGTTGCTTATGGCCTTCATCTAAAATTTCCATTTTGTTAGGACATTTTTCTTTGAAGTTATCCAGTTTTACATCCATTCTATCAATTTTTGCTGTCAGTTTTTGTATATTAGATAATAGTGACTGAAGTTCCTTCTTAATAGTTGTTTCTTGAAGTGTGGATTTGGAGTAGCTCATTCTGTAGTCTGACGTTCAAATATTTTCTCTAGTACTTTTTGACAAGACAAAATAAAAAAAGTTGCCAACATTTTTATATACTATACTAAAGGATGATTAGTAGAATCTAAATATGTAAAAAAGACAGAATTAGGATAGATAAGTTCAAAAAATCCTGTCATAAATGTTCTGTAAAGCCAGAGCAGAGTCAAAGTGCTGTTACTCAGTGCTCATCTTGGCCACACCCCCATAAGTGCTATTTCTTAGTCAACTGATATAGTTAAGGGATTTATTATTATCTTTGATACTAATTTTAATCCATGGTCTACTTTCATTTCCTTATGGTAACTTTCAGATTTTTTCGGACCATATTCATAGAGTTTTCAGTGTGGGTAAATTTTGATTTATTATACAACCTTTTTCTTTTATTGTAGAAATGATTAATTTTGGCATTCCACCAAGGTGATTTAATTTGTGCACCCCAATATCTGTTTATGATTTGGAACATTTATTGACATAAGTGACAGGTGACTTAGAGGTTAAAAATCTTGCAACTGAATTTTGGGAATTCATCATATATTATGTCTTTTTAAAGTTCTTGAATTTGAGAAGTTTTCATGGTGTTTGGTCTGCATGCCCTAAAGAATAAATTACTGATTTATTATCAGATTTAACCAGAGGTGGGGGGACACTACAGGGGTAGTGAAAGTAGGTACAATGTTAATGAGGATGAGATATAGAAGATATTGACCCCCTACAAATACAAAAAAAAAATCAGGCAATACAGGCAATATTATCACTGGCTATATACCACCAGGCAACAATATTCCCTCCCTAGAATCCCCCCTACACTGGGTTCATCAAAATCTTCCTCAAGAAACCATCATCCTAGGTGACTTTAATATTGACTGGAACACTTGCTCAACCACTAACCCCACCAACTATATTAATTTCTACAGCTTCTGCCAAGTCATTCAATCTAGCACTAGGCTAGGAAATGCTAAAGTCAAAGAAAGTCTCCTAGATTGGATCTTGATAAGACCCAGTGTTGTGCTAGTTACTTATAAAAGTAATAAGTTACTATTACTAGTTACTTTTAAGTGAAAGTAATATATTACTTTTACTTATTACTTTTCTAAAAAGTAATATATTACTATTACTAGTTACTAACTAAAGTAACTAGTTACTGTTCAGTTACTTTTATGTAAGTATAGTTTATCAGTTCTCATATTCAGATTTACTCACACAGTACTTGTGTATGAGGAATACATGCTTACTGCACATAGATACGAGTGTATTAAAGTTGTATACACAGTGTTACAATAATGATGAATAGCATTTTACAGTTTGCAAAGTCCCACAGACTAGTCCTTATAGTCAGAGAGTCACAATGTAATACTTAACCAAAGTACGCCCAGCCAGCAACACAAGACCAATAACAAGTTACAACCCATCAAATTTTCAACAACGTCCATTAGGCTAGTCTGCTAAAACTAATACTGAGGACACAAAAATGCTTACAATAAACATCATATAGGTCTAAAATGACTGTTAACACAACAAAGTCAACCAAAATAGCACTTTATATAACTATTCACAATGACTACGCAATGACTACACATTTCTATTAGCTCGAAGGAGCAACTTTTCAAAGTGTTTGTCAGTGAGTCTATTTCTTCTTGCAGTCAGCACTTGTCTGCCAAGACTGAATAGACATTCAGAGGGTGCACTAGATGGAAGAGCTGTATCAGTGCTCAGAAATATCTTCTTGACTATAGTGTAACTGTTAAGAGAAGATATTTCTCTAGAAGGGTCAGCCAGATACATGTCCATCTGAGAAGATATGTCGACATTGGCTGGGTCTTTGAAGCTGAAGAAGCTGTCTTTGGCAGTTAACGTAGAACCTTCAGATGACCCATGTGCAGGTTCTTCCAGTTTCTGCATAGCATCAAGGAGCAGAACCTTGCCTCTCAATTTCTGCTCTTCACTGTCCATCCATTGCAAATGGAAATGTGGATGCACTGTGCTGGCCAGAATGAGCTCTTCATGCTCCAGAATGTGATTGAACTGAGCCTCAATGCCTTTAAGAAGACCATCAACTAGTGGCACAATAAGCTACATAGACTGCCTGACTTCAGACAATTTGTTTTTCCGGCACATAATGGTGGGGATCAGGATTCCCATGAAGCTTTACAGCTCTGACTGCAGGATGTCCAGAACCATTGCCAGGGGCTGCATTGCTTGCACAAACTCAGCAACAAAGATAACTTCTGCAGGCCTGAAGATGACAATTCCAATCTCTTCACATATCTCATTCATCAAGCCTTCACCCTGAGTTGCAATGAGGTGAATTCTCTCCATCTCGTAGAAATTGGAATTCCATTGTGTCACATTGGGAATAATCAAGGCCTGATCACACTTATTTCGAACCATCTCAGCAGCTTGGGTGCTGTGACTAGCCTGGTTCCAAGCAGCATAGCATTTGGCCAGGGTTCTTTGCATGATCTTTTATACTATACATCATTACTAGCAGATTCAGCATCTTGCATGGCAACTAGATTCAATGTGTGTGCTGCACACCTCAGATGGGGAGGCAGTGAATAGGTGTTCTTGCTTTACCCTGACTGACTCAGCATGGCTGTCATGCTGTTGTAAATCACTTCACTATCTTCATTTTCATCCTGGGACAGAATGCTTGTAGTCTCAGATCTCTCCCATTCCGAGAAGACAATGAAAGCCTTTACAAAATTGCTGCCATTGTCAGTAATTGTTGCACACACCTTTTGATCTATCTTCTACTTGAAGGGAATGCTGTCAAGAGTTGATGCTATGAGGTCATATGTATGCCTCCCCTGTAATGTACAGCATGACAAAAAAGCTGACTTTATTTGAAGCGTGTCACAGTTGATCCAGTGGGCGGTGACACCAAAGAAACTACAATTCTGATGGGTCCAAATGTCAACCATAGTGTGCTTCATACTATCAACATTTGTACTGGAAGAAGTTGCAAGCATGGTCTTCTCATTCGTAAGCATATTCATGCATTTTTCTATAAGATCATACATCTGACAAATACCTGTTGTTTTGCTTAAAGTTAAATCACTATCTCAAAGCAAAATCTTTCACACTGCATCATTATTAACACCACACACAAGCTTGCCTTTTATCAATTTATCTCTCATATCATCAAATCTGTACGTTTTTGCCTTGTTTCTCAAGTCAGTTATATATGCTGCAAAGGTTTCACCAGGTTTTTGATCTCTTGTGTAAAATAGTGCCTTTCCACTGTAATATTTGTTTGAAGGTTGCACATTTCTCTAAATTTATGTTTTAAGCACTCAGAGTCTTCCCACATTTCAGCCTGTCCCACAATATGGCAGTCTTCCCCTTATATGTATTCTTGATCAAACACTCTCCACTTTTCAGCAATATTACTGTCAAACACAAGCAGATCAGGTCTGTGAAATCCCTCTGCCATGCAAATAAGTGTCAAGCACACACCAGATACTTGTAATTATATTCAGCTGCACAACAGACTCTGAAATAACTGTACTCTTTGAAAAGACTGTACTGTGATACTGCACGCACTGTCAACACTTTGAACACTTTAGATACTTTGAATACCTTTAGTTAATGTGAAAAAGTATACATTACAAAAAATACAGTTGTTTTCTCTTTTTTGAACATTTTATATGATTGATTCTGATATTGTTTCAAATGTTTTCGTAATTATTTCAAGTACTTTTTTCAATATGTCACAATTTTGAACATTTTGTTTATTCAGTAGTTGGTTTGGAATGCTTTGCTTTCTATTCATTGAGGGAAAAATCATTTAAATGAGTTTAAGAACCTGGAAACCTGTTTGCAAGTCATTTGAGCCACTCTTGTATATTCCTCCATTTCTGAGTGTGTGCTTCATGGTTTTAGGAAGTTTTGACTTCAGATCCCATTCTGACAACGTCACTCATCTTGTGTATTCAAATAAGAAGATGAGGCCTCTTAGCCATAAATAAAAGTGGGACAAAGGTCCAAAAATAGGGACAATTTTTAAATATTGCTCTTACAAACTTAGAAAATTGCTAGAATAACAGGTTTTGCATTAGCATGAATTTTCTGAAGGATATGAAGTCTGAAACTGAAATGCCTGAAATTATTTTCTAACTTCAGTCTTTAATGATTTGCACTAATTTGCCAGAAAAACACAATTTTATGAAAAAATGGACCAAAAATCTGAGTCAAACATCTGGACATTCTGCAAAAATCTATACAGTTGAGAGGTATGGGCCTGGGTGTTCATTTAAGATATTTATTACACACAAATAAATCAGGATGGATGACTAGAACATAAAAGTTAAACAAACTAGCTAACTGACTCACTGCTACACACATACATGCTTACACTCCAGCTGCTTACACAAAATGGCGCTCTGCTTGCACATGCTCAGTACTTTTTTTTGCATGTGCCCATGAACTACAGTGGCTTTAAAAGTACAAGACAGACACTATGATGTACACTCCCTGAGTTTGAGTGGATTTCCTCAGGGTGTTCCAGTTTCCTCCCACATTCCCAAGATATGCTGCAGGTGGATTAGACATTCTAAACTGGCCTTAGGTGTGAGTGTGTGCATGAGTGTGCCTTCTGAAGAAGGTTGGTTCCTGGGCTGGCAACTCAACAATGTAAAACTCCACCGCCACTTGTTCTGCAGACTCATGATCCACCGTGGTGATCCCTAATGGGCACAGCTGAAAGGAGAAGAAGAAGACCAGTCTTTATAGCTAGACAATCACGGATAATAACTAAACCAAACCAGCCAGCAGCACAAGACCTATAAAACCTATCACATTTTGTCTATTTTCAGCAACTAAAAATCGAAACCTGAAAATAATTTTAAATACAACATTAAAAAAAATTGCCAAGACAAAAGTTGGTTGATCATAGATTCACTTGAACAGTCCTGCTTGGTGCAGTGGGTTGGGGCATTGGGTGCTCAACTGATGAGTGATGAGTTTGATTCCGACTGATGGTGGTATGACGATCCAATGCCATTTATTATACTGCTAGGTAAGGATATGATCTCTAGCAGGGTAGAATTGTCCCAGTGTTAGGGGATGCTTTAGTGGGTGAGAGTCCCACAGTACCAGGGTAGGGCTTGAGTCTGGTCATCATCAGCTTTCACCTCTTTGCAGTGCTAAAAAAAGAAGTAAATTTTGCTCCAGACTAATTCTAATGATCTATTATGAATGATACGTGCTATGAGTTGTGCCAACATTACGTTGTCATTTTTTTATCCGGATTGCCACTTCAAAGTGTCTGTTACTTCCTAACATCTGATTACTATCCATACTATATAGGGACCCCGGATGTTTTACATCATTCTTTAGGAGGCTATATCTCCCATATTGAGAACCACTGGTTTAAGCAAAAGTAATTCAAAAGTAACTCACATTTAAGTTACTAGTTAACAAAAAAAAGTAATATATTACTATTACTAGTTACTGTTTTGAAAAAGTAATTAGTTAAATTACTAGTTACTAGAAACTGAAATATATTACAGTAATATATTACATTTTGTAATATGTTACTCCCATCACTGGTAAGACCTGTATCCATAGCAAGCAGGAGTCCTACCGAACACCATTAGTGACCACCAACCCACCTTCTTACTAAAATACAAAATCCACGCCAACTCTACTTCACTAATACAAGCTACCCAGAACAAAAATAACTTTGACCCAAACAAATTCATACTCAAAGTAAAATACCATAATTGGAACATGCTAAAAGAAGTACCCCTAGAAGAAGCTGTAATCCAATTCAACAACACCTTCCTAAAAATCCTAAATGCCCATGCCCCACCTCGTACCACAAAACTCAAAATGAATACTGCCCCCTGGATCACCAAAGAGACTAAAAATAAGGTTTCTCAAAGGAATAGAGCTTGGCATCACTGGAGAGCCACAAAAACTACAGCAATTCCAAAAACTTAGAAACTAAAACAAAAAAACTAATATCCAGGATAAAAATAATTATTTCCTACATCTGCAAAACAGGCACCAAAGCAACCCAAAAAAATTCTGGCCAGGAATAAATAAACTACTTCACCCCGGCAAACCCTCCACCACTTCACCAACCTCCACAGGTGAAATCTCCGGCATACCTGATTCATTCAACAAATACTTCTATAGAAACCATATCTAAACTAGTTCAGCAACACCCCATTACTACTACTACCAATATCCCCAAACCTGCAGTCAGTCCCCAATCTACCTTCCAGTTCCAACCCATCTCTACCAATTATGTTTAACAATTACTATCCAAACTTAACCCTACTACCCTAGCAGCGGATGGCATCCCAGCAGCATACCTCCAGTTGGCTGCTAATGAACTTACCCACCCAATCTCTATTCTACTTAGATCTATATCAGAAAGCATCATCCCACCAGTCTGGAAAACCTCCTACATCATCCCTTTACATAAAGGTGGAACATCCACTGACCTCACCAACTATCACCCTATTGCCATCCTGTCCCCACTAGCATAAATTCTTGAAAAATGTATACATTACCAACTTATGCCATACCTACTTAATGACCAAATTCTCTCTCTCCTACCCAGCATGGATTCTGCCCTGCCCACAGTACAACCACAACCCTTCTTTCCTTTGCAAACCTCATCAACCAAAACAAGTACTAAGGTAAACTAACATCTGCCATATTCTTGGACCTGTCAAAAGCCATCTATATGGTCAACCATCCCAAACTACTCCACTCCCTTACTAATCCTAGGCTTAGTGGTCACGTACTAGCCTGGTTCCAAAACTATCTACATGGTAGACAACAAGCAGTTAGATGGGACAACAACCTATCCTCACTACTGCCTATTACCACAGGAGTCCCACAAGGGTCCATTCTGGGACCTCTTCTATTCTCCGTCTTCATTAATGACCTCCACAGCATATGCCAAGATGCAACTGTTATACAATATGCTGACGACTCAGCATTAGTCTGCTCAGCCAATGACCCACACGACCTCCTCTCCATTACACAAAGAGCCTTCCAAATTACAGAAACCGTGTTTCTTAACAAAAACCTATTATTAGTCCCACAAAGACCAAACTATTGCTATTTAAAAGAAAACAAACACATCTCAATGCCCAACACATTCAATATTGTGTCCAAAGATGGGACTATCATCTCTCCAGGCACTCATACTAAACTGCTAGGACTGACCATTGGCAACAACCTCAAGTTTGATCTAAATATAAATCAAATTATTAAAAACATTCACAAAAAAATGTGCAGTCTTTACAGAAATAAGCCATTTCAAACTCAGCCTGCTAGAATAATCATAGCTCAAACCCACCTCCTCTCCACACTATTCTACGCCACTCCCATCTTCACCAACCTACCCAAAACTGAAATGGCCAAGTTTAACATCTGCTACAATCAAATTGCTAAATTTACTACTGGTGCCCCCTACCATGCTCACCACTGTCATAGGTTCATTGGTAGGTACTAGGTTATCTGCCCTAGAGCATTTATAAGCTTAGCCAGAGTGTGTCGGCTTTCACCTCCCCATTGATTAATTAACTGATCCTCTGTCAAGCAGAGCCAATGAAGTGATCCCAGGGGTGTATTTTCTGTTATCCATCCAATCGTCAAGGTTTCTCTTGAAGAGTGTTAGTGAGGGGCTCTGCCTAATGTAGTTTGGAATTTTGTTCCAAAGCATGGGGAGTCTCTGTGACAGGAATCTATCTCTCCAGCATGTTCTATTTATTGTTGTGGCAAGGTTTAGCTCACTAAAGTGCATGGCTCACAGTGACTTGAATTTCTTTAGGGGGAGCATGTCCATCAATTCTGAGTTGGACATGGCTTTGTAAGTCAGGCAGAGATCACCTCTGAGTAAGCGATATGCCACTGAGTACAGCCGGAGTTTTTTCAGTAGGGCTGCATAGAACATATGTTTGAGGCCAGTAATCCTCTTGTTGATCTTTCCAACTGTTGGAAGTGTCTTGTGAGGTATATCCCAAATGGGGCATTGTACTCTATGATGGGTCTGATGAGTGACGAGTAGAGGGGCACTATAACCTCTTTATTTCTAGATGCAAAACCTTTAGTAATTAGATGGGCCACATAGAAGGATTTTCTAACTACTTTGGCAATATGATTGTCAAAGGAAAGATTACTATCTACCTGGGTCCCCAGAACTCTTATTACCTCTTCTGTGTTAAGGGTGCTGCCACCTATGTGGTAAATCGTGGGTGTTTTATTTTTCCCAAATGGGATGACTATGCATTTTTTGGCATTTAGCTTGAGGCCATGACTTGGACACCAGGTGTCCATCTCAGTAAGGCCCTTTTGGAGGATTTCCATGTCAGCCGGAGAGTCAATTATGGCTCCCAGTTTGCAGTCATTGGCGAACTTGGTTAGCCATAGTCCTCCTATGTTTTCCTGTACTTCTGAGAAGTATATGCCAAACAGTAGGGGTCCCAGGACCAAGCCTTGTGGGACACCACTTGTGACTGGTTTAGATTAGGACCTGGAGTCCTTTATTCTTACCGTGTCTGTCTGTAAGCCAGTTGGCAACCCATCTCATGATGTAGGGGTTTATGTTCAGGCTGGTGAGTTTTTCTGTAATACCCAAGTGGGGAATGGTGTAGAAGGCCTTGGCAAGGTCAAGGTAGGCTGTGTCAACCACCTTTCCCTCATCTGTGGCCTTGGTGACTGTCTCAAAAAAGTCAACCAGGTTTAATAGGCATGATCTGCCCTTAACAAAGCTGAACTGGGTCATGTCAAGTGTTTGGAGGTTCCCAATGTCTTTGTTAATGAGTTCCATGATGATGTGCTCCATAGCCTTGCAGACCAGGCTAGTCAGGCTTATGGGGTGATAGTTACTAGGGTCAGTTATAGCCCTTCCTTTGCGGAGTGGAATAACTGTTGCTGTGCGCCATTCTATGGGCACGTAGCCTGTGGAGAGGCTGAGGTTGAACATCGTGTTTAGGTGGGGGTTAGTTTGTTCTGTAGTTCATGCAAGACACAGCCTGGGACACCATCTGCCCCATCGACACTGTGTTTTTGGCTTTTGTAAGGGCTGTTTTCACCTGTGCATCTGTGATTTCCGGGACACTACACTTTTCCAGTATTGTTGTGGGCCCTTTTGGGGGTGAGAGTGGGGTGAAGTTTGCACTGAATCTATCTGCCAGGATGTTGGCAATATCAGTAGGTTCAGTATATTTTGTGCTATTTTGCACTAGTTCAGTGCATATCTGCAAGTTGCCACTTAGATTCTTAACATAGCTAAAGAAGGTTTTGTGGTTATCTTTTGAATCCTTGGCTATTTTTCTTTTGAAGTTAGCCTTGGATGATTTTATGAGGGACCTTAGGTTCTTACTGATACTGATTCCTTCTTGGGATTTGCTTTTTTCTGAATTAGTTTCCTCCTTCTATTGTATAACCTGTTTATGGCAGGGGTCCTCCAGACTGGTTTCCTTCTCTTAGATGAGTGAGTCTTGGTTTTGCTAGGGGTACCTTGATCCATGCATCCTTGTAGGTGCTCATAGAGTGCATTTGTAAAGGTTTCTGCATATTGGGCAGCATTATCCTTTAGCGTGGGGGCTGTGAAACTTACCACCTCTCTCTTAAGTAAGGTAAAGTTTGCTTTAGGAAAGTTTTTTTACTGTGGTTTCCTTGGGGGTGGTGGTGGTGGGGTGTGGACTTCCAGAGTGATTAGTTTATCGTCTGATCTAACCAGTGACGGGTTGACCTCCGGTGTGGAACACCTGTCGCCCATGTTGGTGATGACCAGGTCCAGTATGTTTTCACCTCTGGTAGAGGAGTTTACCAGCTGATCCAGGGCATTTGAGTTGATGAATTCCAGGAAGCGCTCAGCCTGGGAGTTTGTACTCGAGCAGTTTTCCCAGTTAATGGTAGGGTAATTGAAGTCGCCCAATATCAGGATGTTCGGTAGGACCTTCATGTTTTCCAGTGTCTCCAGAAAGGTGGAGTGGTGGTCCTGGGTCATGGAGGGTGATCTGTAGCAGGCCACAATTTGCATTGCAGATTTGTCCGATGTTAGTTGTACATGGATTATCTCCAAGGTGTCATGCTGTGCCACTAACTTGGAGATGTAGGTATCCTTGATGAATATGGATACACCCCCTCCTTTTGTGTTTCGGTCCATGTTCTGTGGCCGAAACGTGGTATGAGTTGTAGCCTGGTAGTGCTGGGGTGCTCTCTGGAGCCTTGAACCAGGTTTCAGTTACTGTACAGATGTTGATGTTCTCCACACTGAGTAGTGCTTCGAGGGCATGCATTTTGAGATTTAAACTCCTGGCATTGAGTAGCATAACCCTCAGTTTTTTGTTAATTGTGCTGTTTATGGAGGTGGGTTTGACTTTTGTGCCTTGCCTAAAAAAGGCACTATGGGGGCAGCAAGAGCCTTGGCCAGTATTCGAAAGCCTAGGGGTGACAGGTGCAAGTCATCTCTTGCGAAGCAATGCGGCTTGTCGAGCATGTTGTTCCAGGCTGACAGACACTGGATCCCCTTTGAATGACACCAGAAGCTTAGCCAATTGTTGAAATTGATATTTTTTTCTTTATACTGAGGTATCATTCTTGGTGAGGGCAGGATGCTACTCAGGATCAGGGTCATACCAGCCTGAGCTACATGATCAGAGAGCTCTTCCATGTCTCTTTTCATGTAGTCCAGGGAGGTACATCTCAGGTCATTCACACCAACACGAACAATGACAGAGTCATATTTGTACTTGTTCTGGAGTGACCTGAGTGCTTGTGTTATGTGAAGTATTCTGGCTCCTGACAGGCAGCTAACAGTAACCTTCTGCTTGTCCAGCCTAGTGAGTGGGACATCAGTGTGCTTGACTATAGAGTCAACTATTACTAGTGTGTTAGGTATGTTATTTCCCCTTAAGGGCTGTGATTGTGCAGCACACTGATTTTGTGTTTTATGTGTTGTCTGGTTTGTGACAGGAGGTGCAGGTTTTGTGGGTGTCTGCTTTGGAGGTCTGTGATGCTTTTGCAGGTTTTTATTTAAAGCCTCCGAGTATGATTTTGTGTATTTATGTGTATTTTTTGCCAGTGCTGGTTTAGCAGGTCTGTGTGTGGCTGGAGGTGTTATGCAAGTGTTAACCTTCTCCTCTTGACAGTCTGTTCCAGTCTTGAGTGGAGACAGCTTAGCTTCCAGTTTGGCTGTTTAATTGCATCTCTCGCATATGTTAGTGTTTTGTGGTAGGAGGAGAGGGCTGTCTGTGTACATGAGGCAGTTGTAACATTGCCTCAGGATACCCAGATTCACCAGCTGGACTGGAGTGTACACCTGAAGTTGCCCTTCGGTTATGCCTGAATAGTAGGCTGAGCTGCTTAGTTGCTTGGCTGGTGAGGGGTGAATAAAGAGTGTTGCCCTGCTGGGCAATCAGGTTTCAGGGTATATTAGTGCTTGCTATTAGGTCTGAGCAAGTGCTGGGCTGTAGGATGCTTTTTGAGTGCTTAGGTTGAGAGTTAGACTTGTTTCAAGGGAAAATTTGAAGAGAAAACTTAGTGGAACCAGGAATAATTTAACCGTAGCTAACCAGCACTGCCCAGTGCGCAAAACCATGAAAACGCGTTATTTATAGCAGGGAAATGAAAGCGATAGAAATTAGCCCATATATATATATATATATATATATATATATATATATATATATATATATATATATATATATATAGTCATTCACTAAATCAACTTAACTGGCTTGAATTCTCACATCTCCCCCTCATTCCATCAGCTTTCATTCACCCAGAAATCCCTACTACTTCCTGAAACCCCCCCAGCATGATCTAATCTACTTAAATTACAAACTAATACCAGACAACTTCACTCTAGTTATAAAAGACTAATCAAGGTGACCAAAAGCAATAACATAGCAGGTGACTCCCTCTTCCCTAACTACATCTGTAAAATTTGGAACTCATTACCTTCTGCTATTACCTCAGCCAACTCAATATTTACATTCAAAAAGCTATTAAAAGAACACCTAAAACTTGCATGGCTATGCCCTTGCTACCCACCAGGTTGACCCATATCATACACACCCTCTGACCCACGTGGCCTCGTGCTCCCTTTCACTTCTATCCCTTGAAGAATCGTGACTCCTCCTTATAGTGCCTCACCTGCGAACACCCACACCAACAGTCCGCAGTTATACACATTCCAACTTTAAACCCAACCACATCTCACAAAACTAACCCTAACATCCACTCCCAGCCCCCTTTTACTTACATTTGTCTCAATCAATGTTATTACTGGAAACCAGTACATTCTAAGTACTACTTTAACTTTAAACTATGGAATTTTGTTAAATCTTGCGACTACCAATGAATATTGTACTCTGTAACTTTAAAACTATCAAATCTTGTTAAATCATGTGTTTTCCTATGAATACTTACTTGCTATGTACAAATCTGATATTTGTTTGTTCTTAATCTGTGGAGATTTTCTCCCCGGGCCTCCGCTGAAAATGGACATGTATCCAGTCGGACTCTCCCAGTCAACAAATGTAAAATATAATAAAAAAGAAATAAATAAATAGTTATAAGTCACTATGTCAAAGAGTCTTACACGGTGTCTAGTCTTTGTGGATAAGGTGCTCTAATTAAACAATAGATAGTTGAACTTATCTATCAAAAAGGTATTTCTGTTTATAACTAGTTTAGTAAGCACATTTAGAAATATTCTGTGGTCCCCTGGGGACACAGAAAGTGACAACAGTAGGCTATCAATTGATTGACTTGATAATTTGTCTTTTTTAGGGTAATTTAACATTCGATACTTTGTCATAACCAGGTCTCTGACAAACTTACCCTCCACAGTTTTCAGCAGGTATGACTATGTTATAGCTGCGGCAACCCAGAAAAGAGGGGGTGCTGTCTTTCCCTTAAAAGGATGTCTCTGCTGCAAGACAGGCATGGATATGCACAGGTTGCAGGAGGGTCTTAAGATCTGTCAGTGTACTGTTTAGACATCTGGCATCGAGTGGAGCAACCTTGACATAGTCTAGACTGGAATTTAATGCAAACCTTTTTGTTATGTCGGAATGTTCAGAAGGTGGAGACTGTCTGAAAATGGCATTATCGAGGCAATAAATACATCAGTCAGTATGTAGAATCCATGGAGCAAAAGATGCAGTAAATTCTTGGTGAAGCATGTTGGGCTATTAGTCTTCTCATCCAAAACTGACATATAACATATCTCAAAAGAAAGATATCAATAACTCAGCTAATTGTTAAAGCCATTTATTTTCATTTAAACAAAGATAGTTTGGTCCAATAAACAGTAGTAAAAGAGCAGTATACAAATTCAGTATGATAATAATATTAGTAATAATAATCATAAGATAATATTATGAGAGCTGAACCTGTAGTACAACGAGTACACTGTATACTATGGAAAAGCAGGTTCAGATAGGAGGAATAGTACAACTGGAGGTTGGCTGCGATGCCGCACACCATGCACTTCAAGGGTCACTTTCGGCCAATACAATGAACAGTGGTTGTCTCAAATGCCATAGAATGAATACTCTAAGGACTCATGCAGTTCAGGTGTCATACAATGATTATTTCTAGGATTTAACAGACTTGGTCACCAAATGCTTTTAACCTAAGTTTAATGGGAAGCACAGATAGCAGTAATTTGTGGAGTAGGTCTGGCATAATGGTTTAGGTCTTCATCTCATAAACACATGCTACAGGGTTTGATTCTAGCCTCAAGTTATTAGTTAGGCTTAAACTGGTCCTTCAAGGCAGTTAACCTAGGATGAAGCTATGCTGATGATAGCTATGACCACATTTGGGAGCTACAAGGAGTTGTGATGGCAACAATGACAATTTGAACAACTAACATTTGAGCAACCACAACAAAAAATATTTTTTAGAAATGAGCAACAGCAGACATGCAAAAGGAAGTGTAACTGATCTGGGAGCAAACAGGACTGAAAATAAAGAAACACCAGCCACAGTGTGCAAACCTCCGTGAAGCTTAGAGTCAAGTTGCAGTAATAAACAAACACCAGCCACAGTGTGCAAAACTCCGTGAAGCTTAGTGTCAAGCTGCAGTACGAATGGCAACCTTTAGCTACCATGGAAACTAGGCAATGAACCGAGATGAATCTAAGGAATATTTAATATGTTATAAACCCTTTACAGCACAAATCTGTCTGTACATTGTGGGAATCTCTGCAACAACATATAATGCAGCAAGGTCAAACCTGGTTAGAACTGATTAACAGAATGGCACTCCGGAGGAAGGAAAAAGTACAGTTTTGTACCTACCATAAATGTAGATGTTCGAGGATCCACATTGCTGCAGTCCTTACTATTGGGTAGTCCGCTGTCCAGTCGGCCCGAATACCAGAGTATATGGCTGACGTCGGTCAGGGCGCATTAGACTGACGTCAGTACGTCAGGGTACTAATGCGCATGACCGACGTCATATCCTCAGTCTTTTCTTGCCCCAGATGTCAGAAGACCCTAAAAAGACAAGGCCCAAAATACCTGCACCAAAAATATGTACATTATATACAAAAATATATACAAAAATATCAGCAGATAACCTCACCTACACAACCACCCCTAAACACAGAGGGGAAGGAGGGAGGGTAAATTGGACTGCAGCAATGTGGATCCTCGAACATCTACATTTATGGTAGGTACAAAACTGTACTATGTTCTTCGTTCCACATTGCTGCAGTCCTTACTATTGGGTAGAATCCCAAAGCAGAGGTAAGGGAGGCTGGCAAATCATAAAGAAGCAGGAGCTGACAGCATGCCTTGCAAAATAGCTGTGGCAAAACCAGCCCTAGACTTAGAGTAGAGAGGAAGGTGATAATGCTTAGAGAAAGTATGCACTGAACTCCAAGTAGCTGCCTCCAAAATATCCTTAGTTGCCAGCCCCCTTAGAAATGCTGTTGAAGTGGCAGTAGCCCTAGTGGAATGAGGCCTAATCCCAGCTGGAATCTCCTTGCCATGATGGGAATAACAAAATGCAATGCAAAACCCAATCCACCTAGAAATAGTCTGTTTTGACACAGGCTTGCCCTGTGAACTCAAAGCAAAAGAAACAAACAACTGCTGAGACTGCCTAAAATCCTTAGTCCTGCTTAAATAATAACGCAATTGCCTGTGTACATCTAAAGTGTGCAAAATCTTTTCCCCTTTATTTTGGGGTCTGCATAAAAGTAGGCAAATGAATAGTTTGGTTTAAAGCCACACTAGAAACCACCTTAGGCATAAAGGAAGGATTAGTACGTAATGATACCCTATCCTTATGGAAAATCAGAAAGGGCTCTACTGCCATAAGGGCCTGCAACTCAGACACCCTTCTTGCAGAAGTAATAGCCAACAGAAAAGCAGTCTTCCATGACAAGTATTTCAATTCAGCAGTAGCCGCAGGCTCAAAAGGTTGTAGAGTAAGTTTTTCCAACACAAAATTGAGATCCCAAGCAGGAGTAGGAGCTCTACGTGGGGGTCTTATATTCTTTGCCCCTCTAAGAAACTGCTTGAACAAAGGATGCGAAAACAATGGTGGGTCACAATCATAGTGAGCTGAAATTGCTGCAGCATGAATCTTAATGGAAGAGAAGGACAAACCTTTGTCCAATAACTCAGTAAGATATTGAAGAGCCACACTCAAATTAGGCTCAGAAATCTCCAAATTCCTTGCTGCACTCCAAAATAAAAATCTCTTCCATTTTTCCGCGTACACTTTCCTTGTACTAGGTCTTCTAGCTTCCATAATCACATTTAAAACTTGTTGAGGAAGTTGAGACCGGCTGTCTTTCAAAACAGAATATGCCAAGCTGTTAGATGAAGAGAACGAAGCTTGACATTGAGCAGGTGGCCTTCTCTCTGAGACAACAGGTGTGGAATCAAGGGTAAAGGCCATGGAGGCTTCCTTACCAGACTCCTCAGTAATGGGTACCAGTGCTGCCGAGGCCAATCTGGAGCTATTAAAATCATCCTTGGCTTGTCTTGTCTGACCTTTAGGAGTACCTTTGGGAGGAGAGGCAGAGGTGGAAAGGCATACACATGAAGATTTTCCCAACTGAACGAAAGAGCATCCACTTTCCAAGCTGTGTGATGTAACCTCTTTGTGCAAAACTTTGGCAGCTGGTGGTTTAGTGGAGAAGCGAACAGATCTATGTCTGGAGTTCCCCAGGACACTGTCAACCTTTGAAATACATGAAGATCCAGTTTCCACTCGTGGGGATCCATGATTTGTCTGCTTAACACATCTGCTAAGGAGTTCTGTGCTCCTGGCAGAAACCTTGCCTGAAGAGTTAGTTGCAAGCTGAGCGCAGTCTCCCATAAAATCATTGCTTGCCTGCACAATGGGTAAGAATGCGTTCCCCCTTGTTTGTTGATGTACCACATGACAGTTGTGTTGTCTGTTAGAATCAACACCTGCCCTGGAAGAAGTAACTCCTTGAAAGCCATTAATGCAAACTGGACTGCTAACATCTCCTTCATGTTGATATGTAGATGCTGTAGTCTGGCAGGCCACTTGTCTTGTATCCACTTTCCATTTAGATGAGCTCCCCAAGCAATGTCCGAGGCATCTGTCGTTAAAATCTGACTCGCCTCTGGCCGGGTCACAGAGAGTCCCTTGTTTAGGTGACATTCCTGAGCCCACCACAAAAATTCTTTTTGAAGGCAAGGTATTATTTGAATGACAGTGTCCAAATCCTGGCAGTGCTGTGTCCATACATTTTTGAGATACCATTGTAGCTTCCTCATATGCAGTTTGGCATTGGAAAGCACCAGAATACAAGATGCCATGAACCCTAATGCTTGAAGGACTGTCCTTGCAGTCAGCACGGACTGATGAGATAGTTGATGGAAGTAAAGTGATAGACTCTTTTGTTTGTCCGGGGTTAAAAGGCCATCTGGGCTGCTGTATTCAGTCTCACACCCAGAAAGCACATGTCTTGAGAGGGTACTAGACTGGACTTTATTTCGTTCACAGAATACCCTAGGCATCTTAGCACTGCTATAACATATTCCAGATGCTGTAGAAGGTCTTCCTTTTCTTGAGCCAGAATCAGGCAGTCGTCCAAGTAAGGATAGATTTGAATTCCTTGTAGCCTGAAGTAAGCTATCACTGGAGCCAGAACCTTTGTGAATACTCTGGGCAGTAGATAAGCCAAAGGGCAATGCAGAGAACTGATAATGAGAATTTCCAGCTCGAAACCGCAGATACTTCCTGCAACTTAGCCTTATAGGCACATGAAGGTAAGCTTCCTTGAGATCTAAAGTTACCATCCAGTGATCTTTGCCCAGCAGAGGTAAAAGCTGTTGTAACGTCAACATCTTGAACTTGGGAATGTCCAGATAAGTGTTGAGGAGAGATAAATCCAAAATTGGTCTCCACGTGTTCCCCTTCTTTGGTACTAGGAACAGGCGAGAATAAAATCCTAGGCCCCTTTCTGATACAGGGACTGGCTGAATGGCCCCCATCTGGAGTAACTGAGAAATTTGCTTGTGAGCCTCTTTTCTTTGTGGAGGAGGAACGTCTGGCATGCCTTTGAAAGGGGGCAATGTATGGAAATAAAACCTGTAACCGTGGTGAATGATATCCAACACCCATCTGTCTTGAGTAATTAAATCCCAATTGTCTTTGAAAAGAGACAGTCTTCCTCCCAAAGGAGCTGCCAGACGAGAATCTACTTGCAGCTGAAAAGGCAGGTCATTGGGTCTGTTTACGAAAGGACTGACCCCTGCCCTCACCAGAAGTCTGAGCAGGTGAACTCCCTGTTCTAGGCCTAAAAGAACCTTGAGCTCTGCCCCTACCACGTCTAGACCTACCCCTAGACTGGGAATCATAAGCAGGATATGTCCACCCCTTAGCAGGCCAATGTCTACTAAACTTCGGTGGCTGCACCTGCAAAAAATCTTTAACAGTTTGCATAGACTTAGCTTTGTCCTCCATTTTCTTTAAAACTGCTTCCACAGGCGAACCAAACAACACATCAGACTGTAAAGGAGCATCCAAAATCCTTGTCTTAACATGCTCAGCTAAATTCTGATCCCTCAACCAGGCATGCCTGCGAAGAACAGAACTAGTGGCAGCCACCCTCGAGGAGGCCTGTACAGCATCAAAACCACATTGCAAAGAATGCTTACCCACTTGTTCAGACACATGAACTAAATCCAACAACTCTTTACACTCAATACCTTCCGCCAAAGCATCCACCTTAGATTTCAATTGTGAAAGGAGATAATTTTGATATTTTAACATGTGAAACTGACAATTCAACGCTCGCATGGCTAGAGTGGAAGAAGTATACACTTTCTTTCCCCACCTATCCAAAGCCCTTGCCTCTTTATCAGTGGGAACAGGATTTTTAACCACAGAGGCCTTAACACCTTTAGGCCCCTGAGAAACAGTTTCTGGGTCCGCCCTAGGACTCTTAAACAAATACTTATGAGCTTCGGGCACCCTATAGTACCTATCAGGTTTAACAGGAGCAGGAGGCAAAGAGTCAGGGTTCAGGGAAGCCTCTGCAAAAATATCTTCCACCACATTCAACACAGGAGGTATAGCTAAGGGCCTATGTTGAGGTAAAAATAAGAATTCCCTAAGCCTTTTCCTGGAATCAGAATAATCTTGGCCTTCCCATTTAAAGTGTTCTCTCATGGAATGCAGAGTCTCTGAAAATGAGAAATCCTCAGGAGGAGAAGCTGTAGGTGTGGAATCATCCACATCAGAATCAGAATAAGGTGGAAATTCCTGCAAGTCTTCCGCAGAAGACTCTGAAGCCTCTGAATACTGTTCCAAACACTCAAACTCAGGTTCCACCCTAGGCCTCTTATCAGGAGGGGGCATAGAGCCTCTAATCATAGTAATTAAATCTTCTGCCATTTTAAGCATATGTTTCTTAGGCACAGAACCTGAAGTGCTAGGAGAAGCCCCCACTGAAGCTGAACTTGGCCTACCTCTCAAAGAAGTTTTGGAAACAGAAGGAGAAGCTCTAACTACCTTGGGAAGAGAGGGAAGAACAGTTACCTGAGAAGCGCCCTGAGCCTGGCCTACTTCCAGAGAAGGCACATCCTGTAACAGTAAAGTCTCTGCCTGAGACTCCAAAGAAACTCCTGGCAAAACCTCCGGCTCCACTGAGCCTTCTAAAGAACCGGCGTCTGGGACTGCCGGTTCATCAACCCTAGGCTTCGCTGTTTTGTCCTTGCGCTTTTGACGAAGCGGCGCCGGAGTATCCGGCGGCATTTTATAATTGCAACGCTTCCCAAACACTAACCTGGCACAGTCTAACCGTCTCTTAATAGTGCGTTTGTTAAACCTAGCACAAGAGCGGCATCCAACAACGTCGTGCTCAGGCCCTAAACAAGGTATACACAAGGTATGGTAATCCCTATGAGGTATCTGTTTCCCACAAGAAATACAGTTATTCACTTTTTCTGACATCCGGTTAAATACTGAGGCAAGAAAAAACCAAAATGTTCCCCAACGGGGTACTTAGCCAACTCTGATTCGGTCTGAAACTCCGACTTCGGAAATATTTCAGAACGCCAACCTGCACTCGCAAAACTGCTTCTGCATCGGACCATGCGGCAAAAAAGACTGAGGATATGACGTCGGTCATGCGCATTAGTACCCTGACGTACTGACGTCAGTCTAATGCGCCCTGACCGACGTCAGCCATATACTCTGGTATTCGGGCCGACTGGACAGCGGACTACCCAATAGTAAGGACTGCAGCAATGTGGAACGAAGAACATCTGGGCGGTGCAACCCTGACAGGCCCCTGAAGCACTCAGGTGTACAAGCAGACAAACAAACTGAAACTTTAGTAACAGATATTTTATATGCAGTACGAATGGCAACCTTTAGCTACCATGGAAACTAGGCCATGAACCAAGATGAATCTAAGGAATGTTTAATATGTTATAAACCCTTTACAGCACAAATTTGTCAAGACAGTGTGGGAATCTCTGCAGCAGCATATAATGCAGCAAGGTCAGATTTAGTTAGAACTGAAGAACAGAATAGCACTCCGGAGGAAGGAAAACTGGGCAGTGCAACCACTGACAGGACCCTGAAGCACTCAGGTGTACAAGCAGACAAACAAACTGAAACTTTAGCAACAAATATTTTATACAAACACACATGCACACACACAAATGGGTCCACTTTTTAATTTCGAACTCCCAAAGTCTCGACTTTCAAAAAACCGATTCCAGAAAGTCGAGAGTTTGGAATCTCAAAATTAAAAAGTGGTAAAAAAAAAAAAAAGTAAAACAATTATACCAACTCCGAGATCGCGCTACAGTGAAGAGAACGGAAGTGCTCCTGTTCCGCTTACCGTTCTCTTCACTGCAGCGTGATCTCTGAGTTGGTATATTTAAGTAGGGAGGGTGTGTGGGGTGAAGGGGGCTTGCCCCCCGCAAAAACATTGTTTTAGTTGTGTTACCTTTTTTTGTACCACTTTTAATTTCGGGATTCCAAAATCTCGATGTTTTGAGTTTGGTATTTCAAAACTCGAGATTTTCGGCTTTTGAAATTAAAAAGTGGACCCACACAAACACATATTAGTTTAGACCAGATAGACCATGTGCTATCAAAATAGCTGGTTCATGCACACAAACAGATAACCAGACCATTAGTGCTTGCTATTAGGTCTGAGCAAGTGCTGGGCTGTAGGATGCTTTTTGAGTGCTTAGGTTGAGAGTTAGACTAGTTTCAAGGGAAAATTTGAAGAGAAAACTTAGTGGAACCAGGAATAATTTAACCGTAGCTAACAAGCACTGCCCAGTGCGCAAAACCATGAAAACGCTTTATTTATAGCAGGGAAATGAAAGCGATAGAAATTAGCCCATATATATATATATATATATATATATATATACATATATATACTTATATATATATATATATATATATATATATATATATATATATATATATATATATAGTTATATATATATATATATATTTATATATATAGTCATTCACTAAATCAACTTAACTGGCTTGAATTCTCATATCTCCCCCTCATTCCATCAGCTTTCATTCACCCAGAAACCCCTACTACTTCCTGAAACCCCCCCAGCATGATCTAATCTACTTAAACTACAAACTAATACCAGACAACTTCACTCTAGTTATAAAAGACTAATCAAGGTGACCAAAAGCAATAACACAGCAGGTGACTCCCTCTTCCCTAACTACATCTGTAAAATTTGGAACTCATTACCTTCTGCTATTACCTCAGCCAACTCAATATTTACATTCAAAAAGCTATTAAAAGAACACCTAAAACTTGCATGGCTATGCCCTTGCTACCCACCAGGTTGACCCATATCATACACACCCTCTGACCCACCCTCGTGCTCCCTTTCACTTCTATCCCTTGAAGAATCGTGACTCCTCCTTATAGTGCCTCACCTGCGAACACCCACACCAACAGTCCGCAGTTATACACATTCCAACTTTAAACCCAACCACATCTCACAAAACTAACCCTAACATCCACTCCCAACCCCCTTTTACTTACATTTGTCTCAATCAATGTTATTACTGAAAACCAGTACATTCTAAGTACTACTTTAACTTTAAACTATGGAATTTTGTTAAATCTTGCGACTACCAATGAATATTGTACTCTGTAACTTTAAAACTATCAAATCTTGTTAAATCATGTGTTTTCCTATGAATACTTACTTGCTATGTACAAATCTGATATTTGTTTGTTCTTAATCTGTGGACATTTTCTCCCCGGGCCTCCTCTGAAAATGGACATGTATCCAGTCGGACTCTCCCAGTCAACAAATGTAAAATATAATAAAAAAGAAATAAATAAATAGTTATAAGTCACTATGTCAAAGAGTCTTACACGGTGTCTAGTCTTTGTGGATTAGGTGCTCTAATTAAACAATAGATAGTTGAACTTATCTATCAAAAAGGTATTTCTGTTTATAACTAGTTTAGTAAGCACATTTAGAAATATTCTGTGGTCCCCTGGGGACACGGAAAGTGACAACAGTAGGCTATCAATTGATTGACTTGATAATTTGTCTTTTTTAGGGTAATTTAACATTCGATACTTTGTCATAACCAGGTCTCTGACAAACTTACCCTCCACAGTTTTCAGCAGGTATGACTATGTTATAGCTGCGGCAACCCAGAAAAGGGGGTGCTGTCTTTCCCTTAAAAGGATGTCTCTGCTGCAAGACAGGCATGGATATGCACAGGTTGCAGGAGGGTCTTAAGATCTGTCAGTGTACTGTTTAGACATCTGGCATCGAGTGGAGCAACCTTGACATAGTCTAGACTGGAATTTAGTGCAAACCTTTTTGTTATGTCGGAATGTTCAGAAGGTGGAGACTGTCTGAAAATGGCATTATCGAGGCAATAAATACATCAGTCAGTATGTAGAATCCATGGAGCAAAAGATGCAGTAAATTCTTGGTGAAGCATGTTGGGCTATTAGTCTTCTCATCCAAAACTGACATATAACATATCTCAAAAGAAAGATATCACTAACTCAGCTAATTGTTAAAGCCATTTATTTTCATTTAAACAAAGATAGTTTGGTCCAATAAACAGTAGTAAAAGAGCAGTATACAAATTCAGTATGATAATAATATTAGTAATAATAATCATAAGATAATATTATGAGAGCTGAACCTGTAGTACAACGAGTACACTGTATTCTATGGAAAAGCAGGTTCAGATAGGAGGAATAGTACAACTGGAGGTTGGCTGCGATGCCGCACACCATGCACTTCAAGGGTCACTTTCGGCCAATACAATGAACAGTGGTTGTCTCAAATGCCATAGAATGAATACTCTAAGGACTCATGCAGTTCAGGTGTCACACAATGATTATTTCTAGGATTTAACAGACTTGGTCACCAAATGCTTTTAACCTAAGTTTAATGGGAAGCACAGATAGCAGTAATTTGTGGAGTAGGTCTGGCATAATGGTTTAGGTCTTCATCTCATAAACACATGCTACAGGGTTTGATTCTAGCCTCAAGTTATTAGTTAGGCTTAACCTGGTCCTTCAAGGCAGTTAACCTAGGATGAAGCTATGCTGATGATAGCTATGACCACATTTGGGAGCTACAAGGAGTTGTGATGGCAACAATGACAATTTGAACAACTAACATTTGAGCAACCACAACAAAAAATATTTTTTAGAAATGAGCAACAGCAGACATGCAAAAGGAAGTGTAACTGATCTGGGAGCAAACAGGACTGAAAATAAACAAACACCAGCCACAGTGTGCAAAACTCCGTGAAGCTTAGTGTCAAGCTGCAGTACGAATGGCAACCTTTAGCTACCATGGAAACTAGGCAATGAACCGAGATGAATCTAAGGAATATTTAATATGTTATAAACCCTTTACAGCACAAATCTGTCTGTACATTGTGGGAATCTCTGCAACAACATATAATGCAGCAAGGTCAAACCTGGTTAGAACTGATTAACAGAATGGCACTCCGGAGGAAGGAAAACTGGGCGGTGCAACCCTGACAGGCCCCTGAAGCACTCAGGTGTACAAGCAGACAAACAAACTGAAACTTTAGTAACAGATATTTTATATGCAGTACGAATGGCAACCTTTAGCTACCATGGAAACTAGGCCATGAACCAAGATGAATCTAAGGAATGTTTAATATGTTATAAACCCTTTACAGCACAAATTTGTCAAGACAGTGTGGGAATCTCTTGCAGCAGCATATAATGCAGCAAGGTCAGATTTAGTTAGAACTAAAAAACAGAATAGCACTCCGGAGGAAGGAAAACTGGGCAGTGCAACCACTGACAGGACCCTGAAGCACTCAGGTGTACAAGCAGACAAACAAACTGAAACTTTAGCAACAAATATTTTATACAAACACACATGCACACACACAAATGGGTCCACTTTTTAATTTCGAACTCCCAAAGTCTCGACTTTCAAAATACCGATCCCAGAAAGTCGAGAGTTTGGAATCTCAAAATTAAAAAGTGGTAAAAAAAAAAAAGTAAAACAATTATACCAACTCCGAGATCGCGCTACAGTGAAGAGAACGGAAGTGCTCCTGTTCCGCTTACCGTTCTCTTCACTGCAGCGTGATCTCTGAGTTGGTATATTTAAGTAGGGAGGGTGTGTGGGGTGAAGGGGGCTTGCCCCCCGCAAAAACATTGTTTTAGTTGTGTTACCTTTTTTTGTACCACTTTTAATTTCGGGACTCCAAAATCTCGATGTTTTGAGTTTGGTATTTCAAAACTCGAGATTTTCGGCTTTTGAAATTAAAAAGTGGACCCACACAAACACATATTAGTTTAGACCAGATAGACCATGTGCTATCAAAATAGCTGGTTCATGCACACAAACAGATAACCAGACCATTAGTGCTTGCTATTAGGTCTGAGCAAGTGCTGGGCTGTAGGATGCTTTTTGAGTGCTTAGGTTGAGAGTTAGACTAGTTTCAAGGGAAAATTTGAAGAGAAAACTTAGTGGAACCAGGAATAATTTAACCGTAGCTAACAAGCACTGCCCAGTGCGCAAAACCATGAAAACGCTTTATTTATAGCAGGGAAATGAAAGCGATAGAAATTAGCCCATATATATATATATATATATATATATATATATATATATATATATATATATATATATATATATATATATATATATATATATATATAGTTATATATATATATATATATATTTATATATATAGTCATTCACTAAATCAACTTAACTGGCTTGAATTCTCACATCTCCCCCTCATTCCATCAGCTTTCATTCACCCAGAAACCCCTACTACTTCCTGAAACCCCCCCAGCATGATCTAATCTACTTAAACTACAAACTAATACCAGACAACTTCACTCTAGTTATAAAAGACTAATCAAGGTGACCAAAAGCAATAACACAGCAGGTGACTCCCTCTTCCCTAACTACATCTGTAAAATTTGGAACTCATTACCTTCTGCTATTACCTCAGCCAACTCAATATTTACATTCAAAAAGCTATTAAAAGAACACCTAAAACTTGCATGGCTATGCCCTTGCTACCCACCAGGTTGACCCATATCATACACACCCTCTGACCCACGTGGCCTCGTGCTCCCTTTCACTTCTATCCCTTGAAGAATCGTGACTCCTCCTTATAGTGCCTCACCTGCGAACACCCACACCAACAGTCCGCAGTTATACACATTCCAACTTTAAACCCAACCACATCTCACAAAACTAACCCTAACATCCACTCCCAACCCCCTTTTACTTACATTTGTCTCAATCAATGTTATTACTGAAAACCAGTACATTCTAAGTACTACTTTAACTTTAAACTATGGAATTTTGTTAAATCTTGCGACTACCAATGAATATTGTACTCTGTAACTTTAAAACTATCAAATCTTGTTAAATCATGTGTTTTCCTATGAATACTTACTTGCTATGTACAAATCTGATATTTGTTTGTTCTTAATCTGTGGAGATTTTCTCCCCGGGCCTCCGCTGAAAATGGACATGTATCCAGTCGGACTCTCCCAGTCAACAAATGTAAAATATAATAAAAAATAAATAAATAAATAGTTATAAGTCACTATGTCAAAGAGTCTTACATGGTGTCTAGTCTTTGTGGATTAGGTGCTCTAATTAAACAATAGATAGTTGAACTTATCTATCAAAAAGGTATTTCTGTTTATAACTAGTTTAGTAAGCACATTTAGAAATATTCTGTGGTCCCCTGGGGACACGGAAAGTGACAACAGTAGGCTATCAATTGATTGACTTGATAATTTGTCTTTTTTAGGGTAATTTAACATTCGATACTTTGTCATAACCAGGTCTCTGACAAACTTACCCTCCACAGTTTTCAGCAGGTATGACTATGTTATAGCTGCGGCAACCCAGAAAAGAGGGGGTGCTGTCTTTCCCTTAAAAGGATGTCTCTGCTGCAAGACAGGCATGGATATGCACAGGTTGCAGGAGGGTCTTAAGATCTGTCAATGTACTGTTTAGACATCTGGCATCGAGTGGAGCAACCTTGACATAGTCTAGACTGGAATTTAGTGCAAACCTTTTTGTTATGTCGGAATGTTCAGAAGGTGGAGACTGTCTGAAAATGGCATTATCGAGGCAATAAATACATCAGTCAGTATGTAGAATCCATGGAGCAAAAGATGCAGTAAATTCTTGGTGAAGCATGTTGGGCTATTAGTCTTCTCATCCAAAACTGACATATAACATATCTCAAAAGAAAGATATCACTAACTCAGCTAATTGTTAAAGCCATTTATTTTCATTTAAACAAAGATAGTTTGGTCCAATAAACAGTAGTAAAAGAGCAGTATACAAATTCAGTATGATAATAATATTAGTAATAATAATCATAAGATAATATTATGAGAGCTGAACCTGTAGTACAACGAGTACACTGTATACTATGGAAAAGCAGGTTCAGATAGGAGGAATAGTACAACTGGAGGTTGGCTGCGATGCCGCACACCATGCACTTCAAGGGTCACTTTCGGCCAATACAATGAACAGTGGTTGTCTCAAATGCCATAGAATGAATACTCTAAGGACTCATGCAGTTCAGGTGTCATACAATGATTATTTCTAGGATTTAACAGACTTGGTCACCAAATGCTTTTAACCTAAGTTTAATGGGAAGCACAGATAGCAGTAATTTGTGGAGTAGGTCTGGCATAATGGTTTAGGTCTTCATCTCATAAACACATGCTACAGGGTTTGATTCTAGCCTCAAGTTATTAGTTAGGCTTAACCTGGTCCTTCAAGGCAGTTAACCTAGGATGAAGCTATGCTGATGATAGCTATGACCACATTTGGGAGCTACAAGGAGTTGTGATGGCAACAATGACAATTTGAACAACTAACATTTGAGCAACCACAACAAAAAATATTTTTTAAAAATGAGCAACAGCAGACATGCAAAAGGAAGTGTAACTGATCTGGGAGCAAACAGGACTGAAAATAAAGAAACACCAGCCACAGTGTGCAAACCTCCGTGAAGCTTAGAGTCAAGTTGCAGTAATAAACAAACACCAGCCACAGTGTGCAAAACTCCGTGAAGCTTAGTGTCAAGCTGCAGTACGAATGGCAACCTTTAGCTACCATGGAAACTAGGCAATGAACCGAGATGAATCTAAGGAATATTTAATATGTTATAAACCCTTTACAGCACAAATCTGTCTGTACATTGTGGGAATCTCTGCAACAACATATAATGCAGCAAGGTCAAACCTGGTTAGAACTGATTAACAGAATGGCACTCCGGAGGAAGGAAAACTGGGCGGTGCAACCCTGACAGGCCCCTGAAGCACTCAGGTGTACAAGCAGACAAACAAACTGAAACTTTAGTAACAGATATTTTATATGCAGTACGAATGGCAACCTTTAGCTACCATGGAAACTAGGCCATGAACCAAGATGAATCTAAGGAATGTTTAATATGTTATAAACCCTTTACAGCACAAATCTGTCAAGACAGTGTGGGAATCTCTGCAGCAGCATATAATGCAGCAAGGTCAGATTTAGTTAGAACTGAAGAACAGAATAGCACTCCGGAGGAAGGAAAACTGGGCAGTGCAACCACTGACAGGACCCTGAAGCACTCAGGTGTACAAGCAGACAAACAAACTGAAACTTTAGCAACAAATATTTTATACAAACACACATGCACACACACAAATGGGTCCACTTTTTAATTTCGAACTCCCAAAGTCTCGACTTTCAAAATACCGATCCCAGAAAGTCGAGAGTTTGGAATCTCAAAATTAAAAAGTGGTAAAAAAAAAAAAAAGTAAAACAATTATACCAACTCCGAGATCGCGCTACAGTGAAGAGAACGGAAGTGCTCCTGTTCCGCTTACTGTTCTCTTCACTGCAGCGTGATCTCTGAGTTGGTATATTTAAGTAGGGAGGGTGTGTGGGGTGAAGGGGGCTTGCCCCCCGCAAAAACATTGTTTTAGTTGTGTTACCTTTTTTTGTACCACTTTTAATTTCGGGATTCCAAAATCTCGATGTTTTGAGTTTGGTATTTCAAAACTCGAGATTTTCGGCTTTTGAAATTAAAAAGTGGACCCACACAAACACATATTAGTTTAGACCAGATAGACCATGTGCTATCAAAATAGCTGGTTCATGCACACAAACAGATAACCAGACTGAAAACTGCAGCTAATAACATTTTAAATGTACACATCAGTGTAAACCACACAATAGACCCCACACTATCAACACAACCGCTCAGTGTAAGGCTTTTAATGTGTTTTTGGAACCTTTCTTGAGAAACTCGTGGCCATTAGAGGGATGATCTCAATGTTTTCCCATGTATGTTGATATGATTTCCAGAGCAGGACACAGAACAGAAAGATAATAACTGCTCATGCCCTGCCAGTGGAAATTGCTGTATTGTGTGTGCTTTCTTTACTGCGTTGTCACCCTGTTAACCTGTAAATGCTTCTTCCTGTACGCCCCTGTATCACGTCTGTCTTCCTAGCTGCTTTTCTTCATGGCAGGCTGGTGATATTTCATTCTCTACATCCTTGTATTCTACCTACTTCCCTTTTATTTTGTAACACTATTTGTTTCTCTTTAAGTTATCTACTGTGACTATCCCAGGAGCAGTTTGGCTTTTATTGCTGCCACCTGTACTATATATTTCTTTCCTGTTTCATTTTCCCATACAAATTAGTTTCAGTGAATGTAAGCTACACTGTTTTAAACCATTCCTCCTGTCTTGCTAGGTCTCTTCTTATTATGAAGTTATGAACCTACAGCTGATTTAGTGGATCACTCTCATACATGGAAGTTTAGTATATTCTGACCTGTAGCTTACATATACACTGCATATTAAAGGCAGACTGACGTATGAGGGGAAAACATTAGCAGATGAGTCAGGACACACAAACAGACAGACAGACAGAAACTCAGCCTCTCATTCAGTGCTGCATTTTGGGATTCTAAGATAGTGAAATAGAGGTATGGATTTAGGAAAATGTATGGGCATTGTTTGTGTACTTATTGTGGGCTTATATTCAAGGTATATGTGTGAGTGAAGGTGTCTCACAGACATTCTTTCAAATGTAAATAATGGTTGTTGTTGTTTCACTGTTTTGTGTTTTACCCATCAAAAGAACCATAGCCCTTCAGTAAGCAATAAAGTGAAAGAAAATAAAATGTTTTTGAATTTCTCCAGAATGATGTACATATATTCAGAACTCCGAAAAGGTAATGGATGATATTATTTGATATTTTTCTGTAAAATGATTAAAAATGTAAGGAAAAGGTATGTAGACACAATGCTTTTTTTCTGTTTTTATTACATCTGCCCATTTTAAATGCAACAACACATGCTATGTCTGAACTTTACCCCCAGGGTCATGGAAGAACATAAGAACAATGAAAAGGAAGGCAATGAAGATGACAGTTTGAGTTTTGGGGAACACAAAGGCCCTCTACAATACAGAGTGTGGAAGGAAATGCTGTCTCATGTCAACCCAGGTAAGAAACACATGACTGCACTGTCGAACGAATGTTCTGGTGGAGGCTTTATGCTTAAATCAGATGATAGTTTTACCTTTGACTTAGATCTGGAGATGTATGAATCACTATTATAAACTGATGCCTGTAACACATGACTAAAAAGCAGCTGAAAAGGTGATGTTAGAATGTTATGGAGTAACACCAGACATGTCAGCATACACTGAAGAAATATTAAGATAAATAAAAAAAAAGTGGCAGTTACTTAACCAAACTTGCTTTGTTTCACAGCTATTGAGAAGCAGCAACTTAACATAAACACCTCTCCAAACAGCAGTGGATGTAGACATGAACACCTCTCCAGACAGCAGGGGATGTAGTCATGAACACCTCTCCAGACAGCAGGGGATGTAGACATGAACACCTCCCCACACAGCAGGGAATGTAGACATGAACACCTCTCCAGACAGCAGGGGATGTAGACATGAACACCTCTCCAGACAGCAGGGGATGTAGACATGAACACCTCTCCAGACAGCAGTGGATGTAGACATGAACACCTCTCCAGACAGCAGTGGATGTAGACATGAACACCTCTCCAGACAGCAGTGGATGTACACATGAACACCTCTCCAGACAGCAGGGGATGTAGACATGAACACCTCTCCAGGCAGCAGGGGATGTAGATATGAACACCTCCCCACACATCAGGGGATGTAGACATGAACACCTCTCCAGACAGCAGGGGATGTAGACATGAACACCTCTCCAGACAGCAGGGGATGTAGACATGAACACCTCCCCAGACAGCAGGGGATGTAGACATGAACACCTCCCCAGACAGCAGGGTATGTAGACATGAACACCTCCCCAGACAGCAGGGGATGTAACTCTTCTATGTCTGTCCACTCATCGGCCTGAGCTCCATTTCTATTTTGTGTGTGTGTGTGTGTGTGTGTGTGTGTGTGTGTGTGTGTGTGTGTGTGTGTGTGTGTGTGTGTGTGTGTGTGTGTGTGGTAGTTTTTCCATTTTGGGTTTATGTATTGCATGTTCAGTTATGGAAGAGGAAGAGGATAGGTCATGCCTACCTCAATCTCCAGCAGCGTCTGGCTCTAATTTTAGGTCAGAAGTACCTCTCTGGAGGGCAGCAATGATTCCGTTATTGGAGGAGATCTGAAGGGGTTCAGTTGTGCTTGTGTCTGCCTCTCACTAGGGGGAATGAAGACTCTTTTCCTGAAGGGGGACTCAAGAAGTCTGTACTGATATGCAGTCATGAGTTGTAGAGGCTGTTCACTGCTGAGGTGCGCAAGCAGCTGGTATGACCAGCAGAGCCAGACACCACTGGGAATCTGTGAGGAAGCATCTACATTTATTTATTTATCTGCACTTTGTTGACCAGATTAGTTATACTAGGCCAATGGTCTCTTATTAGGGGAGACATGAAGTGGTTATTCTTACTGACTAGGAGAAATTTGGCCAGGGCACCAGGAAACCTCCTCTACTGTTTTCAGTAAGACCCATGATATCTTTTGCATCCAACTGAGTTGCCATCCACTGAGGCAGATGGAGCCACAGTTTAATTTACCATCCAAATAATAGCACATTCATGAGTTTAATGTGCCATCCAGATAATGGCCCACTCATGAGTTTAATGTGCCATCCAAATAATGGCACATTTATGAGTTTAATGTACCATCCAAATAATGGCACATTCATGAGTTTAATGTGCCTTCCAAATAATGGCACACTCAAGAGTTTAATGTGCCATCTAAATAATGGCACAGTCATGATTACAGCAAACAGCTCATGTTGCTCTGCAGTATTAGCATTTGAAAAGTTAATCCAGCTACTTTGTTTAGGAATATAACACACAGCCTGCTGATATTCCAGCACTGAAGGCAAGTGTGTTACCTACTGAGCTACTGAGACTGATAAATCTGAAAAACTGTCACTACCCATCAAATGATCTATGCCTCTAACTTGGAGTTCTTGTCACCAAATCCCTGTTAACAAATCCAATTGTTATTTCATTGAGTGGTACATATCCCCATCAGTACCACTGAAAGATCATGCAGATTACCTTAACACCATTCAGTGGTCAAATATCGAAAAATTTACCTCTTTCCTGGGAGACTTCAATTACACAGGAATTAATTGGCACACTTGCACCTCTACAAATGGATATGATCAGCATGTACTAGACTTTGATGATACAAATGCATTGGAACAAATTGTAAAAATACCCACTAGCAACTCTAACATCCTTCACCTAGTTCTTACCAACTTAGTTCAAGCCTGCAAAAACATAAATCTCTGAGGAAGTCTGATTAAGTCCTTTATGTATTTAGATGAACACACCTAATCTCATAAATTTATTCTTTGGCTGGACCCATGCTCAAATTTATGTTTTTCTTTCATCCTGATGAAAGTTTATAAATGCTTGCTTGTTTGGTTAATAGTCCCAGCCTGTAACCCACCATGCATATCCTCAGCCCAGAATAAATCTGACCACAAATTCGTCATCTTATGTGTCAGGGTTAATGGTACTACCCCCACCACCAAATCAGACTGCCTTTAGGGACTTCCCCCTGAGTAAACCTACTTCAGCCTGTAGAATGCATAGGTAATGTTCTCAACAATCTCCTATAAATGGACCCAACTGAGAGGGCTGCCACATTCACATCTGTCTTTTATCAGCACCTACACCACTGCATTATAAAGTCAGCACCACTCCACCATAAATTTAAAGATAACTTCATGAATAAAGTACCCTGTTGGAACTCTCATAATAATAAACTGTTGGACACTGAAGCAGATGATTGTTGCTCCTAGGCCACCCTGAAGCCCATCATAATACATTCCTGGTGAGTTCCATCTCTTGTGTATCATTCCTCATTCCTTGGTTGCTGTCCAACTCATCCCGGCATCACCAACTGTCCACCCTTTTTTGTGCATGTCTATGCACTGCCTTGCCCAAGTTTTGAGTGTATGCCACCCCTCTCTGTGTCTCTGTTCTACATTTGTCTGTTTGCCATTGCTTCCTATAAGTCTCCTTCATCATACCTATTGCTATCCCATGGTAACTTCCTCATCTATTCTTCATTTTTAAAACTTGCAAAATTGGCTTTATCACATAAAACATACCCATATTTCTGACACCGTCATTCATGCCTCAGTGATATGAGGTCTGAATTGAGAGATGATAAAATCAGCAAAAGGAGAGAAGTATTGCTGGAATTGAATTCATCCTCAGTTATTGGTGAGTACCTTCATGAGGTGGACCCTGTTTTTTCACAAAATCTCACCAAGTCAGCACTGATATATAGACTGTATTTTATATAGCATATATCATGGACAGAAGTAGGTTAAAAAATAAAAAAAATGGCTTGATGCACAAGTCGCAGTATTAAAAAAAAGTGCCCAATCCTAGTAGGCGCACTGGTACCAGGACTGGAAAAATGACAGTGTAGAATCCTCAAGAGTCAAGACATGGAAATATTCCTACAATTGGGCTAGGCCAGGCCCAGGGGAAGGATGGCCCCCTGTTGTAGAAGGAAGTAGCAGTCCACAAAATTCACAAAAACTGATAGGCCAAAAAACAGCCATACAGATAATAGAGTGGACTACTGAGGATAATAAAAAAAATATGTATTGTTATTATTATGCAAGAAGCCAGAATTTCCAGACAAAATATATCAAAAAGATTAAGAAAGACATTAGAGGAAAGAAAATACCCTCATATGAAAAACTGTCAGAAGCTTCAAAAACTTTTTGTTCATTACTACAGCAGATCCATGAAAAGCACTACATAGACAAAGAAACCTTGTGCCATTTGGAAAAAGAAGTGACTCAGGAAGTGCGAAAATTTAAAGAACAAAATTTAGAGACATTTGAAGGGTATAAAAAAGAAATATGGACATGAGAAAGAAAGACAGATCTGATATGCTGCAATATTTATGCAAAGGAAAGAGAAAAAATAATTAACACAAAAAAGTAGCCTCAAAGATATTCAAAGAGAAATATAGGCATCCAAATATGAAAAATTTCACAATAAAAAAATACCATCATAATGAGGAAATGTAGAACAGAAGATTAGTCAAGTAGAAGTTAAAAAAATAGAAGCTAAAGTTATAGAATATTTGTGAAGTGAAGGATTCAGTGTAGAAAGTGTAACACAGGTCATATCACAGCATGATGGAACAACTAGTCCCCAAAGTAAGGAGAA
Organism: Protopterus annectens; assembly: GCF_019279795.1. NCBI lineage: Eukaryota > Metazoa > Chordata > Ceratodontiformes > Protopteridae > Protopterus > Protopterus annectens. The sequence continues at coordinate 1,787,864,461 of NC_056732.1, forward strand.
ACATGAGGAGCAGGAGACATCTGAAGAAATACAGACATGGGAAAGAAAAAGAGATTTAATATGGTGAAATAGTTATGCAAATAAAAAGCAAAACTAATCAATGCAAAAAGAGCAGCACCAAAGATGTTTGAAGAGAAATACAGGCAAACACATCTGGATATGGGACATTTTACAATACAAAAATAAGAAAACAAAGGGGAAAAGTAGAAAAGAGGGTTAGTAATGTAGAAGTTAAAGAAATAGAAACTGAGGTTATGGATTATCTGCAAAGTGAAGAATTTAGTGTAGAAAATTTAACTCAGCTAACAACACAAAAGGATAGAGCAATGGACCCCTAAATTAAGGAGAAACCAGTGGAGCAGGAAGCATCTAGTCAGTTGACCTATGAAGATACTTTGGGGTCTCCCATAGGAAACCAGTACAAAGGTTCAGTTAGAGCTATACAGCAAGGGAAAGAACAGGAAACAGTGACAACTCTGAGGAGTGACAGGCCAGTGAATTCCCACATGACAGAGCAGCAGATGACACAGGGTGAAACTGAAGAGTAAGTGGCACAGGAAGATGCCCTGGAACTTTCTATAGAATGCCCACAGGAAATGAAGAACAAAGAGTGTGCCCTCAGTTTAGAAGAAAATGATCTAAGGGAAGAGTTGCTTGGCTTAATAGAGATGGATAGACTTTTTATGTTCGATAAAAGAACCAGACTGCAGAAGGTCAATAAAACCCCAAAAGCTACATGTTTAATAAAACAAATGAACACAGTAATTAGGACTGTCCTTAGAAATTCATGCCCTATAACAGAAGTAAATAGAATACATTAGTTTCAGCCAAATTAATAACAGATAAAATTCTACCACAAGACCACAGAGTAGTAAGGGAAAGGATGGGGAGAAATCAAATGCCATCATGGCAGTATCTTATACAGAAAACTATAAAGCAGTTAAGACAAGATGTGTCACTGTTAGAAGAGTATAGAATAGAGAACAGATCAACAAAAATACTCAAAAAGATAGCCATGATAAAAGCCATGTGCAGCATTATAAAGGATCAGGACTTATCATGTAATACCCCAAATAATAAACTAAAAATATCAGAACAGACAGATAAACTTAGAAGATACACATATAAACATAAACGAAAAGTATAAAATAAGCACTTTATTTATGACACAAAAAAAGTTTTATAGAGAACTTTGAAACAAGGTAAAAGGAATTGAAAAACCACCAAAAAAAGAAAACATTTTGGAACGTTTCTCCCCGGGCCTCCACTGAAAATTGGCTTCATTCCAAGTTGGACTTTCCCAGTAAACAAATGTTAAATAAAATAAAATAAATAAAATACATACATTATGGAGAAATATTTATGAAGATCCTGTAGAAAATAGCAAAGATGATAAATGGATAGAAGAAGTAAAAGAAATAATAATAACTTCAAATGTACAGGATACGAAGTGGGATGAAGTAATGGCCAGAGAGATTAAAACAAAATTAAGAAAATCCACTGACTGGAAAACCCCAGGCCCAGATGCAGTACTTAACTTTGGGCTAAAAGTATTAACAGCTTTGCATGAAGATTTAGCCATGAGTAAGAACTATTTATGTACGCATCCCAAACAGACACCAGCCTGGCTGTCAACAGGAAAAAACAATGCTCCTACTTAAAAGTGAAGCTGCAAGCTACCCTAGAAACTATAGACCAATAACTTGATTTCCAATAAAGTATAAACTATACACTGGAATTGATACCAACAGAGTTTACAGTCAACACTCTCAAAACTTAAATATGTCTCACAAATATCAGCCACAGTGATAAGTTTAAAGATATTTAATAATAAATAATAAAGGAACAAGAAATAAATAAAGAAAAACATCTAAATTAAGCTCAGCTACATTCCTGAGTATATCTAAAAGAAAGTTCTGTACCCTAGTTAACTTACTTACTTACAGAGCTAGGCAAGACATATGTGGTGCGTGGGTCTTTCCGGCTGATGCTGTCAGGTCAAAAATAAAATACAAAATTCACTGTCTCTCTCTCTCTCTATTTCTCTCTCTCAGAGAGTTCTTAGGTCAATATTTTCAAATATTATTGCTGGGGTAGCTGGCAGCATGATATCACTTCTTCTCATCTGACTATCAGTTCCCAGGCTCACAACCATTGAGTCTAACATCTACCTGTGAAAACACATACACCTTAGATCTTTTGGCAAATGGTGGAATTAGTAAAATAATTTACATTTCTCCACATTTAAAGACAATACAAAAACTTCTAGTTCTAGACATTATATCTCTTGTTGCATTAAAACTGAAAGATAACATCTCTTTTATTATGTGGTTATAAAGTATTTAAAGATTCAGCTATTCTTCTGAAAGTAACTTCTTGTGTTTCAGTTCCCATTGTTAAAAAAGATATACATCTAAACAGTTACAATAGTGTATTACATTTCTGCTCAGTACTTTACAAAATCTATCTTCAGCACACATTTGTACAATATGTCACACATTTCTAATACATTTGTACCACAGGCATATGAATCATCTTGATATTGACAAATGACACATAATTATTTACAACATTCCAGATAGGTGGGCCGGCAGTATCTCCTTTTGTTACATTTGTCATGCATTGTAATCAAGGCATTTTCTTACTGGTAATCTTGATCCCCAGTAATTACAGGTCTTGTTATTAAAGATGGCTAGATGACTACAGTTCCCTTCATGCAATGCAATCAAGGCATTTTCTCCTGCTAGACTTGCTCCCTAGTAGTTAAAATCTGGTTGGTGGAGAGGGCTGCATTTCCCCTAATGCATTGCAGTAGTAGCCAGTCTAGTGTTATTAATAACTGCACACCTTTTGTACGGCCCACAGTCACCGTTACTTACACCCACATAATGGTCAGTGACTGTTGCTGAGTACTCAACAGAGATTTCAACCCAAAACTGGTTGAACTAGCCATGTGAGTTGTGTATGACATTAAAACTAGTTTTAATTTAAACACTGATAATGAGGTGCTGTTTTCTTTTGCTTCTCTTGCCGACTTTGGGTTTATGACTGACTGCTAATGAATACAATTACAAGAAATAATGGTGGAATAGTCAGTCTTAGTGTGAAAGCAAACAATACTAACAATAAAGACAGAGAGAGAGAAAAAAAAAACAGATATCATGGTAGGAATTTAGACAATTCGAAATATAGGATTATTGCAACATTTAACTTAGGAAGTAACACTATCAGATGGATAATAGATAAGAACTGGACAATTCTGAGGGACAATGAGGTATTAAAATACAAAATAGGAAAAAATTATTATAGTGTGGATAAGAAAGAGGGAACAATATTAAGGACATTTGAGAAAGGAGAACATCTAATTTAAACAAAAGCTCAGGCCACATGTCAAAATATGGACAGTGTAAATATTGTAAATATATATATGTGGGAGAACATTTTCCAGTGAAAGCACAAACATTTAGACTATCTGGGAAATTCATATGTGAAACTAAATGGATTAATCTACATAGCACTCAGTCAGGTATGCCCTGGATTTTATATTGGAAAAACAGAACATAAACTAAAAGAACATGTTTATGAATATCTCTATGATATTAAAAAAGAAAAAAAGTACTAATGCTTAGTTTAAACACACACAGCATAATCTGGGGCATATATTTAAGTTTGTGGTAAAGGAAAAGGTTACATTGTACATCAGAGGGGGACTTTGGTCATTAATCCTTAAGAGAAGGGAGCTGCATTGGCAATTAGTTTTGAATGCTACTGGCTGGTCAGGTCTAAATGACTGTACTTCCATTAACTTTCTGCTGAAACTAAAGCTTTGTCAAGATAATCTCTTAAATGGACTGTAATTTATGTATTTGTAGATGATTTTATGAAATGGTTTAGGACCTGATAATATTTAGATTACAATTATTGTGTGTGTGTGTATATATATATATATATATATATATATATATATATATATATATATATATATATATATATATTATAAATATTTGCATGTATTGTTTATTGTGGTTCAGGATGCTATGTCTTTAAGGAGTGTACCTTTTTAAATTAAGGTGTTTTAGTGGACTTTTGTGTCATGTGACTTGAAGTGGAATACTTAAACTGAATGTATTTAAGAATTGTTATCTGAAGAAATATTGCAACCTTATCAGATGAAAGCACTTATCCAGTCATTAAAATTTATTGCAGTAATGTTTGTGGTGGTCATTGGTTCTCCTACTGTTTTTTTAGCCATTTGTTTTGCACATTAGCAGAACATGCTGGAGAGACAGATGTATCTCCCAGAGACTGCTGCTCCTCTGGAATAAACTCCCAATTCATGTGAAGCAGAGCTCTTCAATAACCCTGTTCAAGAACAATCTAGACAACTGGATGGGAAACTGTAAATTCACCTTGGGGTGGCACCTATGTCTCTCATGGACAGGGGCAATCGGTGCTGATCATAGACTTGCTCTGTAAATAATGTCCATCTGACCAAGGTCAGTTAGGGCATGTGGGTATAACATGACTAGGCTTGTAAAGGCCCTAGGGCCAGTAGCCTCCTCTGAACCTGTGACTCATAAATGTACTTACAGAGGTATCAGACTTTCAGACTTAAATACAAAATAGGGAGCAATAAGAAATTTATAGCTAGAAAATGGTTGGACTGGATTAAAAGGAGTTGTTGGGGGAAGTATATCATAGCTGAGCAAATTGCATGTGGGTTTTGCATGTTCTTCCTGCATCCATGTGAGTAACTGTAAGGCATTCTGATTTCCTCTTGCCTGCCAAAACATGATTATTTATTTATTTATTTATTTACATTTGTTGACCGGGAGTGTCTGACTGGACACAGGTCCATTTTCAGCGGAGGCACGGGGAGAAAAGCCCCACATTAAGTATTATTTGCATTATACAGTTAAAAAAACATAGCATTTAAATATAGACATTAGTCCAGTTAAGGACGCAAGACAAGAACAAAACAAATGTAAAACAGCTGTAGAACATAGTACAATTTTAAAATATGGTGACATATACTAAACATGGTTACAAATGTAGTTGAGATTCATCAGTTAACAATTGATACAACCTGTTTTTGAGGTACATGATAGCCATTAGCAGTTGTTGCTACAAGAAGTTAATATTATGTGGTAGGTAGCTGGGAACATGAGCAGCCAAGCTTGCTAAGAGTAGGTTGTTGATAGGGGGCTGAGAGAGGTAGTGGGTGGGTGGAGTGAATTGTATTGGGGAGGGGGGGGTGGCAAGGGCATATCTGGCAAGTTTTGAACTGTGATTTTAGTAAGGATTTAAAGTGGGTGCAAGAAGTTACAGAGGTAATTGAGGATGGGAGGGAGTTCCAGAGTTTGGCTATAGTGCAGGTGAATAATGCTTCTCCAGCGGCGTTAATGGTTCTTGTGACCTGTAGGAGGTTTTTGTGGCTGGATCTTAGTGGTCTCGTGGTTATGTAGGGTTTGAGTAGTTTCTGGAGGGATGGGACTTTTAGTGGTTGGTTTATTAGTTTGTGGGCGAGTGTGAGTTGGTACCATTAAAGGAGGTGGGGGAGCTCTAGTCAGCCCAGTTCTGCTAGTGAGAGACAGTGGTGAGTACGGTAGGAAGCCCCTGTGGCGAATTTGGTGATTTTGTTGTAGCAGGTTTAGAACTTATTTAGATCTCATTGTCTAAGGTTAGTAAATATTGGAGAGGCGTAGAGTAGGCTAGAGATAAGATGAGAATTTGCTACCGAAATTTTAGCTGCTTTGGTAAGTAGTTGCTGATTTCTATATACTGCACCTAGTGTTTTGTGCACTTTTTTAATGGTCATGAAAATGTGAATGTCAAAGTTCAGTTTATTGTCTATTTCTACTCCTAGTAATTTGGTGTGTTCTGTAGGATGGATGGTGGTGTTGTCTTTTGCTGTGATATTAAAGTGAGAGCTGTCTAGGGTAAGTTTGGTGAGTTGGAAGATTAGTAATTTTGTTTTGTTTGGGTTGAGTGTTTTCACCTGGGAGGTTGTCTGCTGCTAATCTGGTGGTTTTAAGTTTAGTTAGTAGTTGTTTTATTTTGGAGGTAGGAACAGGAGAGAAAGAGAAGCTAGATGGGAGATTGTTAGTTCTAGTTGATGGTGTGGTTTTATGGGGGGATTGTGTTGTCTAGCTAGTGATAGTACGGTTTGTGTGAAGTGATTATTGAAAGAGGCAGCAATATTTTCGGAGGAGAGAGTTAAGTTAGGAGTGGGTGTACTTACTTTACCTGGGTGGAGGATGGAGTTTATTGAGGACCAGAATTGTTTGGGGTTATGTTGGGAGGAGGTAAGGGCAGAATGGTAGTACTGGATTTTGTCCTGTTTTATAAGCCTTTTAGTTTTATTGTGCAGTTCTAGGAATTTTTGCCTAGTAGAGGTGGTTTTGGTTTTGCACCAGTTATCCCATGCTTTATCCCTGTTTTTCATTTCAGACTTCGTGTTTTTTTGCAGCCATGGGGATTGTTGGGCTCTAGTTTGGGAATGTCTTACGGGGGGGGGGGCGTGGTAATTAAGGATGCTTAGGAATGTTTTATTAAAGTAGTCAACTGCGTCATCTAGTTTGAGGTATTTTAGAGGTTGCCAGTTACAGTCTTGTAGGGATGAGCTGAATGAGAGAGGGCTGAAGTTAGTTTTTTTGCGTATTTGACGGTAGATGATGGGGTTTGCTTTATAAAGGTGTTTTCTTAGTAAGAAGGTTGGGGAGTGATCACTGAGGCTGACAGATAAGCAGCCTGCTATATATGACTGGGGCCTCTTATTGACTAGTATCCAGTCAAGGGTAGTGTGTTTGTCGGAGTCATTTATCCTAGTAGGTGACTGGACTAGTTGGGTGAAGCCATGAAGATTTACATGATGGGTTGGGTTGTTGCTAGAGCAGAATTGCCAGTCAGTGTTGAAGTCTCCTAGAATTAAAGTTTCTTGGGGTAGGTGGTGGGCTGTCCAGCTGAGGAGGTTTTCAAGTGCAGGGATGTTGTGGCCAGGTGGGAAGTAAACTACCTGATGACGCTTAGTGACAACTCTAAATTATCAATGCATGTAATCTATCGTCCTTTTCATCCGGGCTATGGCTGGAAATAACTGCATGTATTAGTGCAGCTACCCAGTTTATTTATTCATTTTTATTTATTTTTATTTTTATTTTACATTTGTTAACCGGGCTAGTCCAACTGGATATATTTCCATTTTCAGCAGAGGCCCGGGGAGAAAAGCTCTAAAAGTAACATACAAAAAGATTATCATGCACAAATATAGAAAGAAATGATGTTAAAATTAATCAGAGAGCATTTGCAAAAAAAAAAAATTACACTATTTGTAAAGCACAATACCGAAAAGGACAGGACACTCTTACATTAAGATATGTGAAGTAGTTTACAATACATTCAAAGTTTAAATTCATCTCCTAGTTGTATCAATAACTTAAGACAGTTTCTACTTCCCGAGGGGTAAGCAGTATTGATTGGTGAAAGGAGGCAGTATAGAGATAAGGCAATAGAGAAAGCAGACGATTAGTCAGGGTAATAGCAAGGGCATAACCAGTGTGTTTTAAGAAGTTTCTTGAACCTTTGTTTAGAGAGTGGAAAGGAGGGAAGTAACGTTAGATCTGATGGCAACAGGTTCTAATATTTCCCAGCAGTATTAGAGAACAAGGAGTCACCTGCCAAGTTATTAGACTTGCTAATGCTAGCCAGTAGTTTAGTGGAAGAGCATAAGGAATTGAGGTTTGTATAGGGGGTAATAATGTTAGAAAATATCGGTGTGTTGTTTGGTTGGTCGAATATCCTATGGACAATGGTAAGCTGGGAAAGTATCAGAATGTTTTTTAGTTTAAGCCAGTTGAGCTGCTGTATGAACCTATGAACCTATGTATGTTCTGACAGTGGTGAGTTCTAAATGGGTTCCCAGTGGCAAATCTGGCAATATCGTTATAGGAGTTAGTTAGTTTAGTGAGATTATTTTTCTTTAGGTTGGTATAAATGGGGGAAGCATAAAAAAGAGTGGAGATTAGATGGGAGTGGGCAATTGTAGTTCTGGCTATTGGTGTTAAGAAGGGTTTTATTCTATACAGGGAGCCCAATTTTCTATTTACGGTTTTTATAGTGTTATTTATATGGTTATCAAAGGTAAGGTTATTGTTAATTGTGATTCCTAACAGTTTGGTGGTAGAATTGGGGTCATAAGGGTGCCATTATTTGATTTGATAGAGAAATTTATAGAGGGGACTTACTGTTAGGTGTGAAGAGTAAGAGCTTGGTTTTTTTGCCATTCAAAAGGAGGCAATGTTTTATGAACCAAGCCTCAACTGTGTTAAATACTGTCTCGGTTAGAGATTGTAGTTCGGATATGGAGTTGGCAGAACATATGAGTGTGGAATCATCTACATACTGTATGCAGGTGGCTTGAGGGATTGCTAAATGAAGATCATTGATGAATAAAGAGAAAAGAAGTGGACCTAGAATTAAGCCCCGTGGGACTCTGAGGGAGACTGGCAGGTGGGAATATAGTTTATTCTCCCGGAGGACTGCTTGTTGTCTATTGATAAGGTTGGACTTGAACCAGAGAATAGCCTTGGTATCTAGAGAAAGGGATTTAAGAGTATTTATGAGCAGGGGGTGGTTGAGCATGTCAAAGGCTTTTGACAGCTCAATAAAGAGTGCTGATGAGAGGATGTTGTTTCTATTGATGGAGTCGGTGAAAGATAGGAGAGCTGTGGTGGTACTATGAAATGGCCTAAAGCCAATCTGACAGTTAGCCAGTATATTATGTTGAGTTAATTGTTTTCTTAGTTGTTGGTGAATGCATTTTTCCATAACTTTTGCTAAGGGTGATAAGAGAGCTATAGGGCTGTAGTTGGAATAATCATTGGAGTTACAGCTTGTATGTAAAGGGACAATGTGGGAGATTTTCCAGATATCAGGAATGATTCCTTCCCTTATGGTTCTGTTTATAAGGATGGATACAGGATAGGCAACTGCTTTAGCTGCTTTTTGCAGGTACTCAGATAGTACTTGGTCAGCAGAGGGTTACACGGCTTAAGATTTTGGATAAGTTTTTGGATGTGACAGGTAGCGATGGGTTGTATTTGGAATGTTGGGAGAGTATCAGGTAAAGAGGTAGGGAGATTAGAGTTGTCCGTGGAAAGTTGACAGGCTAGAGATTTTATGGTGTCTGTGAAGAAGGTATTGAAGGCATTGGCAGTTTGATGGGAGGTATTGTTATCAGCCCCTAGAGGGGATGGTGTGCCAGAGTGCCCTGGGTGTAGGAGTCTATTTAAGCTTGACCAGAACTTTTGTGTATTGTTATGGAGAGATTGCTGTACTTTACAACAGTATTTTTTTTTTGTCCAGGAGTATTGCTTTTTTTGTACTATTTCTCAACTGTCTAAAGGTTTGTTGCTCAGAGATATTTTTAGATGTAGTTTGGATGGTAGTCTGGATGCAGTTTAGCAAGTAATTAAATAAATACATAATAAATTTCCAGAAATAGTTATAAGTGGAGTGGTGATGAGCAATGCCATTTCGAAGGAGACTTGAGATGACTACTTTTTTTGATGTTAAGCAGAGTGAGAATGTTCAACAGTTTTATGTGGTTTTGTGGACATGTATCGGCTGTAGCAAGATATGACAATGAAATGGGTAGGGAACCCTATCATTCAGAACAAGTGTACGAGAGATGATTAAGCCAGTGAAGGAAGAACTGAGTAATATGAAACGAGAATGCATGATGGAGGTTAGAACGTTTTCATGCTCTTTTTGAACCCCCTCCCAATTCTTCCCACAACCATTAAACACAGTCCCACAGACTCATACGTTCCATACTTTCTTACATCCAAGAAAATTAGGAACAAGAGGCAAATGCTGGGAAGTGTGAGGAGTCACAAGATTTCATTACATTTCTAATTTCAAAATGGGCCTGTTTCTTAATAACATGTTTTGTTTAGTGTTGTCTGAAGCACGTCCCAAAGACACTAGATCGTGCTGAGTAGCTAACTTACAAAGATCTGTTTTCATTTATTAAAGTTTGTTAATTAATGTAGAGCAATGATACATCTAGATCACCGTGAGTCTCAGCACTATGGAAATACAAAGAAAGAAAGAATAAACAATCATACCAATGCAACAGTAGTAAAGTAAAAGCCATCAAACAGCGAGATATTATATGTTCATAGGTTCATAGGTAGGTACTAGGCTATCTGCCCGAGGGCATTTATAAGCCTAGCCAGAGTGTGTCAGCTTTTGCCACCCCATTGATTAATTAACTGATCCTCTGTCAAGCAGAACCAACGAAGTGATCCCAGGGGTGTATTTTCTGTTACCCATCCACTCGTCAAGGTTTCTCTTGAAGAGTATTAATGAGGGGCTCTGCCTAATGTACTTTGGAATTTTGTTCCAAAGCATGGGGAGTCTCCGCGACAGGAATCTATCTCTTCAGCATGTTCTATTTATTGTTGTGGTGAGGTTTAGCTCACTAGAGCATGTGGCTCGCAGTGACTTGTATTTCTTCAGGTGGAGAATGTCCATCAATTCTGAGTTGGACATGGCTTTGTAAGTCAGGCAGAGATCACCTTTGAGTAAGCAATATGCTATTGAGTACAGCCGGAATTTTTTCAGTCGGGCTGCATAGGACATATGTTTGAGGCCAGTAATCCTCTTGGTGAGGTACTTTTGTGGTGTCTCCAGCTGTTGGAAGTGTCTTGTGAGGTACATCCCAAATGGGGCATTATACTCTATGATGGGTCTGATGAGTGACGAGTAGAGGGGCACTATAACCTCTTTATTTCTAGATGCAAACCCTTTAGTAATTAGATGGGTCACATAGAAGGATTTCCTAACTACTTTGGCAATATGATTGTCAAAGGAGAGATTATTATCTACCTGGGCCCCCAGATCTCTTATTACCTCTTCTGTATTAAGGAGGCTGCCACCTATGTGGTAATGCGTGAGTGTTTTGTTTTTCCCAAACGGGATGACTATGCATTTTTTGGCATTTAGCTTGAAGCCATGACTTTGACACCAGGTGTCCGTCTCAGTAAGGCCCTTTTGGAGGATGCCCGTGTCAGCCGGTGTGTCAATTATGGCTCCCAGTTTGCAGTCATCGGTGAACTTGGTTAGCCATAGTCCTCCTGTGTTTCCCTGTACTTCTGAGAAGTATATGCCGAACAGTAGGCGTCCCAGGGCCGAGCCTTGTGGGACACCACTTGTGACTGGTTTAGAGTCGGACCTGGAGCCTGCTATTCTTACCATGTGAGTTCTGTCTGTAAGCCAGTTGGCAACCTATCTCATGACGTAGGGGTTTATGTTCAGGCTGGTGAGTTTTTCTGTAATACCCGAGTGGGGAATGGTGTTGAAGCCTTGGCGAGGTCAAGGTAAGCTGTGTGAATAACCTTTCCCTCGTCTATGGCCTTGGTGACTGTCTCGAAGAAGTCAACCAGGTTTAGTAGACATGATCTGCACTTAAAGCCAAAATGGGTTGGGTCAAGTGTTTGGAGGTTCCCAATGTCTTTGTTAATGAGTTCCATGATGATGCAATCCATAGCCTTGTAGACCAGGCTAGTCAGGTTAATGGGGTGATAGAAAAATAAAAAGGCGGCACCCTGCATGGCTGTGGCTACTCTGGCTCGCAAATGCACTACTCACTGTAGTTCTTTTTCTGCAGTGGATTTACTTGGCTAACACATTTTACTGAATTTTCGAATGTAGGAAGGTTTTAATATCATTTTGCTTTGCTGAATCTTTTGGAATCTGGCTCGCTGTGCGAGTGGTTTGCAGGGCTGATGTCTGCAGGCCCTGTGAGGCCTGAATCACTGAAAGAATCGGGAATACTGATGAAGACTCATCCAGACTGCTGTAGCTGCTTTGTCTCTCAAATAAACAACAAAAATCAATAGAGAAAGTGTAGGAGATGTGACAGACCTAGGAAAAGGGGCAACAGAGCAAGTATCAGTGTCAGATTAAGAAAAGCTCCACTAAGGCCTGCAGTGCCTTCTATGCTGCTGGTTAATGTAAAATCTCTGGATAACAAAATGGACTCTGTCATGCTAGACACAAACAGTAAGATAAGGAACCACTGTATTATTATATTCACTGAGAATTGGCTGAATTCAAATATCAGTGACCAGGCTGTTGGGATAGACAAATTCTCCTTATTCAGAGCAGACAGGTTACAGGCTCTCAGTGGCAAAAACTAAAGGTGGGGGAGTCTGTATATACATCAACAACAGCTGGTGTGTAAACAATGATGTCGTTACTAGCCATTGCTCAGCTGACATTGAATACCTTACAATAAAATGGTGTCTATTCTACTTGCCCAGGGAGTTTTCAACTATCTTTATAACTGCAGTTTTACATACCTCCGAGTGATAACACTATTGAAGCACTTGCCAGCCTGTACCAATTAGCCTGTGAACTGAAAAACAAAGAACCCAGAATGTGTCAACATTTTAGCTGGGGATTTCAGTCAGGCTAAACTGAAACCTGTGTTACCAAACTACCAGCAATATGTAAACTTCTCTACAAGAGGTGAAAACACACTTGATCAAGTGTACTCAAATATCAAACAGGCATTCAAAGCATTTCCCCACCCCCATCTAGGTAGCTCAGATCACATTTCCATCCTGCTTATCCCCACCTACAAACCTCTGCTAGTAAGAGAAAGCCTTTCAAGAAGCAAATAAGGATCTGGCCTGAAACAGCAGTCTCAGCTCTGCAAGACTGCTTTGAATGCACTGAGTGGAATCTATTTAAAGAAGCTGCCACCACAAATCAATGCATTCATTTGGATGCGTATACTGAAACGGTTGTGAGATACATCACAAAATGTGTCGAAGATGTCACCACCCTGAAATATGTAACCATCAGTGCTAACCAAAAATCCTCGCTTACCAGTGAGGTATACAAATTACTGAGAGTGCGCAATTCTGCCTTTAAGGCTGGAGACAGAGATGCTTTGAAAGAGGCCAGGGCCAACTTGAACAAAGGTGTGAGAGTAGCAAAACAGGCCTACAGTCTAAAAATACAGACACCTCACTGACCAGAAAGATCCCAAGCAGCTGTGGAGAGGGATCCAAAACATCACAGACTATAAGCCACCATCTACATGTTGTGATGATAACCCAGACATTTTAAACAAGCTAAATATCTACTTCAGAGGATTCAAAGAATCAAATAGAACCATACCAAAGAGACTACTGACCAACTCAGATGGCACATCACTACACCTCAACCAGGTACGCAGGAACCTCCGTAGGGTTCACCCAGGCAAAGCATCTGGTCCGCATATGATCCCAGGGAGGCTACTTAAAAACTGTGCTAATCTGCTGGCACCAGTCTTCACAGACATTTTAAGTATATCTCTCAGCCAGGAAAAAGTGCCCAAATGCTTCAAGACCACCAACATCATCCCTCTGCCCACGAAACCATCTCCATCATCACTAAATGATTACCGGCCAATTGCACTTACCTCAGTAGTGATGAAGTGTTTCGAAAAAATGGTCAAGGATTAGATAACATCCTCCTACCTGCTACATTTGATCCTTTTCAATTTGCATACAGGCCATAGCCTTAACACTTCATCACACCTTAGACCACCTGGAAAATAAGGACTGTTATGTACGCATGCTATTCATAGACTTCAGCTCTGCCTTCATTACAGTAATTCCACAACATCTGCTGTCTGAGCTGAGTAATCTAGGCATAGAAAACAAAATATGCAACTGGATCCTTGACTTCCTGACTGAAAGGCCACAGATAGTTCAATCTGGAAAATATCACTCAAACAACATCACCCTAAACACCGGTGTCCCACAAGGTTGTGTTCTCAGTCCACTTCTTTTCACCATTCTAACACGACTGCACAGCTAAGCATCATTCAAACAGAATCATCAAATTTGCAGATGACACCACAGTAATTGGCCCTTATCAAGAAGGAAGATGAGTGAGCCTACAGGGAGGAGGTGACCCAACTCATTCATTGGTGCACTGACAACAACTTAACACTAAATGTTGGAAAAAACAAGGAAATCATTATCAATTTTAGGAAGGTAAATAAGCCACACACCCCTATCGTCATCAATGGTGCTACAGTGGAGAGAGTTAATAGCACCAAATTCCTAGGGATACATATCTCACACAACTTCAGTTGGGCCACAAACACTTCCTACCTTATAAAGAGAGCCCAACAACGTCTCCACTTCCTTAGGAGACTTGGTAGAGCTAACCTCCCCCCACAGGTCCTACTTACCTTCTACAGAGACACAACTGAGCACGTACTGACAAACAACATCATTGTCTGGTATGGAAATTGCACTCAAGCCGATCGGAAGGCACTGGATAAGATCATTAAACAAGCCACCAAAATCATTGGCTCCAACCTTCAGTCCCTACAGAACATATATTCAAACAGATGCTATCCCAGAGTCTGAAAACTACTGAGGGATGTACATCATCCGACCTATGGACTGTTCAAACTCCTGCCAACAAGGAAGCGCTACAGAAGCATTAGATGCAGGACATCCGGATTCCATAACAGCTTCTTCCTACACACCATCAGACTGCTGAACAACAAACCCATAGCCTAGCCTGCTAAATGGGTAAACAAACATTATTTATGTGCAATATGTCATTGTTATCTACACAGCTCACTTTACACTTTAGACTTTATTGTGTTTATTTTTAGTATCTTGTCTTTAATTTCTATTTTAGTATTTTTAAATTATTATTAATCTTCCTTCTGTAAACTATAAGTCTTATGGTACGAGCCCGAGTATCGAAATTTTGTGCAGTGACACATACTTTTTCCTCTGTGTTGATCTGTATGACAATAACGTTTATTCTGATTGCCTTTGACTTACCAGGGTCAGTTGTGGCCCCTCCTTTGTGGAGTGGAATAACCGTTGCTGTGTGCCATTCTATGGGCATGTAGCCTGTGGAGAGGCTGAGGTTGAACAGCGTGTTTATGTGGGGTGGGGGGGGGGTAGTTCATTCTGTAGTTCGTGCAAGACACAGCCTGGGACACCATCTGGCCCCATTGATGCTGTGTTTTTGGCTTTTGAAAGGGCTATTTTCACCTGTGCATCTGATTTCCGGGACTCTACACTTTTCAGGTATTGTTGTGGGCCATTTTGGGGGTGAGAGGGGGTAAAGTTTGCACTGACTCTATCTGCCAGGATGTTGGCAATATCGGTAGGTTCAGTATATTTTGTGCTATTTTGCACTAGTTCAGTGCATATTTGCGAGTTGCCACTTAGATTCTTAGCATAGCTAAAGAAGGCTTTGTGGTTATCTTTTGAATCCTTGCCTATTTTTCTTCCAACGTTAGCCTTGGATGATTTTATGAGGGACCTTAGTTTCTTACTGATACTGATTCCTTCTTGGGATTTGCTTTTTTTCTGAACTAGTTTCCTCCTTCTATTGTATAACCTCTTTATGGCAGAGGTCCTCCAGACTGGCTTCCTTCTCTTAGATGAGTGAGTCTTGGTTTGCTAGGGATGGCATGATCCATGCATCCTTGTAGGTGCTCATAGAGTGGATTTGTAAAGGTTACTGCATCTTGGGCAGCGTTATCCTTTAGCGTGGGGGCTGTGAAACTTACCGCCTCTGTCTTAAGTATGGTGAAGTTTGCTTTAGAAAAGTTTTTTACTGTGGTTTACTTAGTTGGGGGTGGTGGTGGGGTTTGGACATCCAGAGTGATTAGTTTATGGTCTGATCTAACCGGTGACGGGTTCACCTCCAGTGTGGAACACCTGTCGCCCATGTTTGTGATAACCAGGTCCAATATGTTTTCACCTCTGGTAGGGGAGTTTACAAGCTGATCCAGGGCATTTGAGTTGATGAATTCTAGAAAGCGCTGCACCTGGGAGTTTGTACTCGAGTAGTTTTCCCAGTTAATGGTAGGATAATTGAAATCACCCAATATCAGGGTGTTTGGTATGACCTTCATGTTTTCCAGTGTCTCCCAAAAGATGGAGTGGTGGTCCTGGGTCATGGAGGGTGATCTGTAGCAGGCCGCAATTTGCATTGCAGATTTTACTGATGTTAGTTGCACATGGATGATCTCAGAGGTGTCATGCTGCACCACAAACCTGGAGGTGTAGGTATTCTTGATGAATATGGATACACCCACTCCTTTTGTTTTTCGGTCCATGTTCTGTAGCCGAAACATGTGGTATGAGTTGTAGCCCGGTAGTGCTGGAGTGCTCTATGGAGCCTTGAGCCAAGTTTCAGTTACTGCACAGATGTCGACGTTCTCCATACTAAGGAGTGCTTCGAGCATGTGCATTTTGAGATTTAAACTCCTGGCGTTGAGTAGCATAACCCTCAGTTTTTTGTTAATTGTGCTGTTTATGGAAGTGGGTTTGGCTTTTGTGCCTTGCCTAAAAAAGGCACTATGGGGGCAGCAAGAGCCTTGGCTAGTATTCAAAAGCCTAGGAGTGACAGGTGCAAGCCATCTCTTGTGAAGCAACACGGCTTGTCAAGCATGCCGTCCCAGGCTGACAGACACCGGATCCCCTTTGAATGACACCAGAAGCTTAGCCAATTGTTGAAATTGATAATTTTTTCTTTATACTGAGGTATCATTCTTGGTGTGGGCAGGATGCTACTCAGGGTCAGGGTGTACCAGCCTGGGCTACATGATCAGAGAGCTCTTCCATGTCTCTTTTCTTGTAGTCCAGGGAAGTACATCTCAGGTCATTCACACCAACATGAACAATGACAGAGTCATATTTGTACTTGTTCTGGAGTGATCTGAGTGCTTGTGTTATGTGGTGGATTCTGGCTCTTGACAGGCAGCTAACAGTAACCTTCTACTTGTCCAGCCTAGTGAGTGGGATGTCAGTGTGCCTGACTATAGAGTCACCTATTACTAGTGTGTTAAGTATGTTATTTCGCCTTAAGGGCTGTGATTGTGCGGCACACTGATTTTGTGTTTTATGTGTTGTCTGGTTTGTGACGGGAGGTTCAGGTTGTTTGGGTGTCTGCTTTGGAGGTCTCTGATGCTTTTGCAGGTTTTTATTTAGAGCCTCCAAGTATGATTTTGTGTATTTATGTGTATTTTTTGCCAGTGCTTGTTTAGTAGGTCTATGTGTGGCTGGAGGTGTGGTGCAGGTGTTAACCTTCTTCTCTTGACTGTCTGTTCCAGTCTTGGGTGGAGACAGCGTAGCCTCCAGTTTGGCTGTATAATTGCTTCTCTTGCATATGTTAGTGTTTTGTGGTAGGAGGAGAGGGTTGTCTGTTTACATGAGTCAGTTGTAACATTGCCTCAGAATACCCAGATTCACCAGATGGACTGGAGAGTACACCTGAAATTGCCGTTTGGTCATGCCTGAATAGTAGGGTGAGCTGCTTAGTCGCTTGATTGGTGAGGTAATGAATAAAGAGCCTTGCCCTAATGGGCAATCAATGTCAGGGTATATTAGTGCCTGATATTAGGTCTGAGCAAAAGTGCTGGGCTGTAGGATGCTTTTTGAATGCTTAGGTTGAGAATTAGACTAGTTTCAAGGGAAAAACTGAAGAGGAGACTTAGTGGAGCTGGGAATAATTTAACCCTAGCTAACCAGCACTGCCCGGCGCACAAAACCATGCAAACACTGTTTTTATAGCAGGGAAATGAAAGAGACACAAATTAGCCCAAAATGGCTAATAAACTACTAACTTCTGGGCTGGTACCACTCCTCCAGGGACAGATAGGCTGCTCAAAGCTCCAGTCTCTCACAATTGAACATAGATACTTCCTTCTATCCAAGTAAGGTATGGGCAACTCAGAAACTTGTAACATAGCCCTGAATTCAGCACTAGCCTGAAAATTGGACTATACTAGCTTAGAAAGGCGGGAAACAAGGCTTTTTTTTTGAAAAGATAAGGCAAAAACAGTAAAAAAGTACACTTAAAACAGCTTTAAACGACTACAAATGATCAGAAAAGGCTATCTCACTTTAGTGTGTAGCCTACAACAGTTAAACAAATTATTTAAACAAAAAATGACCTTTTAAAAGTGCAGGCATTCAAATAAGTACAATATGTGAAAAAAACAAGCTTTTGAATCACAATAAATGCTGGAAAATCGGCGTTTAGGCAGAAAACAGTTAAGTACAGCAAGAAAGTACAGAAAACTGATACTTAATCACTCCAAAGTCCCATTTCTAAGCTTGAAGGCTTGTATCAGTTTAAGGCTTTCTAGTGCTACCCAGTAGGTTAGTTACAGGAAAGATGGGGAACAAGCGCAGATGTGGTCTTTTAAACCAGAAAGTTGAAAGAGATGGACAAACTGTCCAAATGGTCAATAAACTACAATTTCTGGGCCAAGAACCACTCCTCTTGTGGTAGACAGGCTACCTAGTGCTTACCACTCCCACTGATAAGCTAGAAGGCTTTTCTCCAACATAGAAAGGCTTGCGGGGCTCAGAAGCTTACCAACAGTCCTGAATACAACAACTCTGTATCTGGACTAGGCTAGTTACAGGAAAGGCGGGGAACAAGCGCAAGTGTGGCTTTTAAACCAGAAAGTTGAAAGAGATGGAAAAAAACTGCCCAGACAGCCAATAGCTACAATTTATGGGCCAAGAACCGCTCCTCTTGTGGTAGATAGGCTACGTAATGCTTACCACTCCCACTGATAAGCTAGAAGGCTTTAAATTAGGATTATATGTAGCATGAATGAACATAATCATAAATAGACATGATACAAGAATTGAGTCATAGATTTATAGGTGTATATTAGGCTAACAACCCCTAGGGCCCTTATACGATTAGTCATGGAATCCAAATGTGACCCATACATTTGATTTATATAGGGGTGATTTACTAACTGCCTCTGCCCATCACAGACATAGCTGCCAAACCAGGGATGAATTTCCAATTACCCATCCATTGGTCCAAATTACATTTAAAGAGGGAAAGGGAGGAACTCTGTTTCTTATGGATAGGGAGTCTGTTCCAGAGAATGGGAATTCTCTGAGAAATATATTTGTCTCTCCAGCATGTCATATTTATGTTGAAAACAAAATGTAGGTCTTTTAATCTTGTAGTTCTGATGCTGTTTGTTTTGCTTATGTGCAAAAGGTTAACCAAAACAGTATCTAGGGATGCCTTATATGCCTGGCAAAGATCATCTCTCAGAAGTCTGCATGATACTGAGTAAAGAGACAGGGCTTTGAGGTGATCAGTGTAGGACATTGTGTTTACTCCCTGTATTCTTTTTGTAAGGAACTGCTGTGGACGTTCCAGTTGCTGTATGTGTCTGGTCAGGTACATACCTAAGGGAGCATTATACTCTATGATGGGTCTAACGAATGCTGAGTACAGTAATCTCCCATATCTATGAGCATGAAGTCCAGTAAGTCTGAGCCACTAGTGGGTGCATTCACTATCTGGTCAAGGGTGTTCCTATTTACAAAGTCCAGGATGCCTGTCCCTGTAGCTATGAGGCTGTGTACAATTCTCAGTGTATAGAGGAGTAATTAAAGTCTCCTATGATTAGGGTGTTAGGTTGGATGTTAAGTCTCTCCAGTAGGTCCAAGTATGCATTATGAGATTTTGGGACAAGAAAGGTGGCCAATAGCTGGCTTGGATATGGTACAGAATTTTGTCTATAGTGCCCTGCACGTGGAGGAACTCCAGCTCATCATCCTGGCTGACCACTCTAGAGGTATGCTTGTTATTGAGCTATATTAAGACACCTCCACCTTTAGCCCTTGTCTGTGCAGCTACTGGTCTAAAGGTGTGGAAGGCACCAAAACCTTGCACTGCCGAGGTACTCTCTGCCTCATTAAAACATGTCTCAGTAACTGTACAGGCCTCTATATTCTCTAGGGTGAGGAGGTCTTGGAGGGAGTGTAGATTTTTATTGAGGCTCCTGGCATTGAGCAGTAACTCCTTGAGATTCAGTTGAGTTGATTATGTCGGTATGTTTGTCAGTTTAGCATTGCCTATAAAAGGCACTATGGGAGTGGATAAAATTTTAGCCAGTATTCAAGCATGTAGAGGGGAAAGATGCAGACCATCTTTGGCAAAGCAACATGGTCTACTAGCCATATCTTCACAAGCTGACAAATACTGAAACCCCTTGGAATAACACCAGCCAGCCACCCAACCAGTTGTTGTAATCAATCATTTTTAGCTCATTTTGTGGCATCATCCTTGATTACAGCAATATGCTGCTGAATGCTAGCCTCATGCCAGCCTGAGGCACATAGACTGAAAGTTCCCTAATGTCTCTGTTCATATAGTCCAGGGAAGTACATATCAGGTCATTTACACCTACTTGGACTATGCTGGAATCGTACCAGTACCTTTGGTGTAATGACTTGAGTGCATGAATGACGTGATGGATCCTGGCTCCAGATAAACAACTAACAGTTGTCTTCTCCTTGTTCAGCCTGGCTAGAAAGGCATCAGTATATCTTAGCTAGTGGAGATTTTATCCCCCAAATATTTATTTTCTGTCGAGGTCCAACTTTGGGTACATATTTTAACCATTACAAACATAGGAAGTTCATAAACAGCAGGTTACATTGTTGGGTGGGACACACACCACATAGTTCTCAAAGTCAGTGTGCTAAACAGTCACAGCCCTTAAGGCCAAACACAATGCCAGACACACTTGTTATAGGTGACTCCATAGTCAGACACACTGACGTCCCACTCACCAGACTGAACAAGGAAAAGATCACAGTAAGCTGCCTGTCAGGCGCTAGAATCTGCCACATAACACAAGCACTCAGGTCACTCCACAGCAAGTACAAGTATGACTCAGTCATTGTCCATGCCGGTGTGAACGACCTGAGATGTACCTCCCTGGACTACATGAAAAGAGACATAGAGGAGCTCTCAGATTATGTAGCCCAGGCCGGTATGACCCTGAGCAGTATCCTACCCTCACCAAGAATGATGCCACAATACAGAGACAAAATGATCAGCTTTAATAATTGGCTTAATTACTGGTGTCATTCTAAGGGGATCCAATGTCTGTCTGCCTGGGATGACATGCTTGACAAGCCACGCTGCTTCGCAAGGGATGGCTTGCACTTGTCACCCCTGGGCTTCCGGATATTGGCA
Organism: Protopterus annectens; assembly: GCF_019279795.1. Classification (NCBI taxonomy): domain Eukaryota; kingdom Metazoa; phylum Chordata; order Ceratodontiformes; family Protopteridae; genus Protopterus; species Protopterus annectens. The sequence goes on from NC_056732.1 coordinate 1,787,885,527, forward strand.
AAGGCTCTTGCCACCCCCATAGTGCCTTTTTTAGGCAAGGCTCAAATGATAAACCTACCACCCTAGAAAACAAAAATGGAGAAAAACTAAGGGTGATACTGCTCAATGCCAGAAGTCTAAACCTCAAGATGCACACCCTCAAAGCCCTCCTCAGTATGGAGAACATCGATGTCTGTGCTGTGACTGAAACCTGGTTCAAGGCTTCTGAGAGCACCCCAGCACTATCAGGTTATACCTCATATCATGCGTTCCGGCCCCAAAATCCGGACCGAACCACAAAAGGAGGGGGAGTATCCATATTCATAAAGGATACCCACACCTCCAGGTTAGTGGCAACGCACGAAGCATCGGAGACCATCCAGGTGCAATTAACCATAGGTAAAACTGCCCTACAGTTTGTAGCATGCTACAGACCACCTTTTCAAACTCAGGAAACCCACACAGCCTTCCTGAAGACACTGGAGAGTATGAATGTCTCTCCAAACACCATCATATTGGGTGACTTCAACTACCCAAACATAGACTGGGAACATTACTCAAGCCCCAACACTCTAGCCCAAAGGTTCCTGGAGTTCATAAACTCAAATGCTATGGAACAACTAGTCACCATTCCCACAAGAGGAGAAAATATACTAGACCTGATCATCACAAACATGGGGTCAAAATGCTCCACACCGGAAGTATATCCCTCATTGGTGAGATCAGACCATAAATTAATCTCATTGGAGATCCACATCCCGCCCCCACCCCCAGCAAAAAAGACCACAGTGAAGAACTTCTCAAAAGCAAACTTCACACTTCTTAAGACTGGAGTGGTATCCTTCAAGGCCCCCGAGCCAGTGGAAACCACAACCCACGCTGCTGAAACCCTTACAAATGCCTTCTACGAGCACCTCCAGGAATGTATGGATCAAGCAATCCCTAATAAAATCAAGACCCTTTCCACCAAAGGCAGGCGCCCGGTCTGGTGGACCCCAGCCATAAACAAACTCTACAACAAGAGGAGAAAGCTACTACATAACAGAGCAAAATCCCTAAAAGAGAAGGCATCTCTGATCAATACTAGCAAAAAACTACGATCACTCATAAAATCATCCAAGGCCAACTTTGAGAGAAAAATCGCTAATGACACAAAAGACAATCATAAGGCCTTCTTTAGCTATGTTAGAAACCTGGGTGGAAACTCCCAGATATGCTCAGAATTAGTCCAAAATTATAAAAAAATCACTGAACCCACAGACATTGCCAACATACTGGCAGACAGGTTCAGTGCAAATTTCTCCTCCCTCCCCCAAAGGAGAAATATCTATCCCACCAGAGTCTAGCCTCCCAAACATCTCAGATGTCCAGGTGAGACCTGCTCTCTAAAGCAAAAAACACAGCATCAATGGGACCGGACGGTGTCCCCGGCTGTGTGCTACACAAACTCAATGAGGAACTAAACCCACACATAAGGCTGCTGTTTAATCTTAGCCTTACTACAGGATACGTACCCAAAGAATGGCGTACGGCAACTGTGGTCCCACTCCACAAAGGCGGTGCTTCTACGGACCCTGGAAATTACCGCCCCATAAGCTTGATGAGCCTTGTCTGCAAAGCTATGGAGAGGATCATAATGGAACTCATAAATAAAGACATTGGGGACCTACAGACACTGGATCCTACCCAATTTGGCTTTGTCAAGGGCAGATCCTGCCTCTTGAACTTGGTCAACTTTTTCAAAACAGTCACTAAGGCCATTGATGAGGGTAAAGCAGTTCACACAGCCTACCTTGACCTAGCAAAAGCGTTTGACACAATATCCCACTCGGGCATCATAGAAAAGCTCACCAGCTTAGATGTTTCGGGCAATAAAAAATTGCGT
>NC_056732.1:1787887890-1787924935 GCF_019279795.1 Protopterus annectens
CAAACTGGAGCAGAGACAATTCTCTCACTAATGAACTTCTACTACAGTTTAAGGCACCAGACTATGCAGAAATTTACCAGTAACACTGTTATGGAAAAAAATGCAGTAATAAATGATTAAAGCACAGATATGGTAGTAGTAGTACAAAGTTCTGCCCACACTGTGAAGTAAACTACAAGACCTTGGCCCCAGCAGAATTTACAATACAAGCAGATAGGTTTTTAAGTAATTCTACTTTTGGAAATAGAACTACAGAATAATTTAGAAACACAAACTTCCCCCAACTTCATATTAATAAAAACAAATGAACCACAAACTAGTAAAAATAAAAAAACACAAGTTGCCGATTATGGAGAACTCACTTTATTATAACTAATTAAGTGCTTTCGTCCACCAATGTTAGAGACTTCTTCAGAATACCAAATACATAAAAAACACCAATTTTATACACACAACCCACACCCCTTTTATATCCATGTGACCATTTAATTGGTTAATAGAACACCACCTACTCTTAAAACTAAAATGTAGTGTAAAACAGTTACAACAAAAATGGTACCACGCACTGTCTAGTTAACTTCCACAACAATTGCCAAAATCCAGTGTTACCATTAAAACTAAAAATAACCTTCTTTAAATCATGAACATAGCCTTTAGTCTCAAAGCACTACTAATAGAGATAACATCATTAAGACCAGGGAACACCAAGGCTTGGCACTTTAGATACCACTTCATTTCTTTAAATCCCAGGAAAATATCAGCAGGTCCGCTCCTACGTCCCAAATCGACATGGTCTATTATGATGAATTTGAAAGAATGGGATGGATTGTCTTTAATATGCTTGTATAAAGCATTTTTTTCATCATTGTTTCTAATACTATATTGATACTGGTAAATCCTCTCCCTTAAACTTCTAATAGTCTTTCCAATATAAAATCCTTTACATAGCTGACACTTTGCAATGTGTATTACACCCCTGGTACCCCAGTAGTACTTACATGGAATCTTTATATTCACTTCCTGATCCAGATTTATACTGGCCCCTCAAGTACATACTTACACTGCCCACAGCGTCCACACTTCACCATCCCACCTTCACCTCTTTTTACTAAAGGTATTTCTATGAATATTTTCAAACACGTATACTTTCTGAAACTATCGTGGGTCTGTCACCCACCTTTTTAAAATTTTCCTGGTTCACCACAAAGATTCTCCAGTTATTGTTGATAATTGTTCTAATCTGCTCAACATGTAAATTGCAGGACAACACCATCTCCTTATTGTAAATAACAGGTTTATCACTGGTGTGACTGCACCCAATATTAACCATTATCTTGTTGATGGCTCCCTGCAATGGAGTGAAGAATCATCCCTTTCTTTTATTTATTACCTCATTCTCAGTGTTGTTAACAGACTCCTTAGAGTAGCCACTCAGCTACAACATTTCCTTTAGCCTCTCACATTCTAATTTAAATAATTGGTTGTTACTGACGATATGTGCCAATCTAAAATACTGCCCCTTCACCAAGGATTTCTTTTGGTGCAGGGGATGCCAGCTGTCAAAATGCAGAAGGCTGTTGGAGTAGATAGGATTCCTATACAGTGTTGATATAAATTTCCCCTCTGTCCTGTCCTTAGTAATACTGACGTCTAAATAGTTAATAGTTTCAGAGTTAGAATTCATAGTAAACTCAAAAAAACACAGTAGAATTACTAATTAATTCAAAAAATCCCTTCAGTCTTTCTTTCTTGTTGTTGCAAAACATAATATCATTCAGGAATCTCCCATAAAGACTCTAATGGACTGAAAATTCTGAGAGAAACACTACTGTCTTCTCCAAGTACACCAGGACTATATTGGCAAATATGGTGGCACATGCTGCCCCCATTGCCACACCACTTTTTTGTCTGAATAACTGTTCAAAAAATGAACTTGTTCTCAAGGATGCATTCCATTAAAGACTGAAGAGCTATATAACACGATTGGCTCAGGTCAGAATATTGACTCAAAAAACAAAAAAAAAAAAAAATTCCAGTTCTATCTCATGTAGGATCACAGAAAATAACTCTTTAATGTCAGTAGTGACAAAGATCAAGCTCTCATCATACAGATCCTCTGTTACTGTGCATAAAAAATCTCACAAGTCTTTTAAAGTGAAATTTTGCTTCTTAGCTGTCTCCTTAACATGAAAATCAACATATTTGCCAGTGGGAATGTTTTAGATGCTTTGGCTTCTACTATCGGGCATAGTGGGGGGTCATTCAAACTTTTATGAATCTTTGGAATGCCAAAAATGGTGGGGGTCCTTGGATGTGAAACAGATAAAAAAATGATACTCCCTTTCACCAATTTGCCTGTTCATTAACAGGTCTTCTAACAACATGTCAATCCGCCTTTAGGTTATGTTCATCTCATTGATCAAAACTTCTTTGTATGTGTCGGAATATAATAAAGACAACATTCTATTGACATAATCATTGACATTCATCACCACAAGGCCCCCACCTTTGTCTGGTTTCATGACCCTGATATGGATATTACCCCTTACTGCCATGAGTAGTGATTCCTCTTCTTTACTCAAGTTACAATATTTACCACAAGACCTGGAGAAAAGCTTTCTGATATCATGTTCACATAAACTTTCAGACAACTATATCACTAGTTGTAATGGTGGATTAAAAATAATGTTTTTTTCTATATTGGTCACTTAAGTTAACTGCCCCTTGGTCATTCACTTGAAATAAAACTTGAAATTCAACTTCCTGGTAAATAACTTTAACTGGAGGAGCATCTCCTCAAGTTTACCACTTTTTGATGGTACATAAACGAGTCCTTTACAAAATAAATTGGCCCATGTTTCATTCACATCAAACTCACTAAAACTGCATATTTTGAAGTCACCACTTTCATTAGTAACAATGTTGTACCCTACATTAATGTTACTGTCTATTTCAGAAATCAAAACATTTTCTTCAAACTATTCACATACATTGAAAACCCAAAGTATTCACTCGTGGAGCCCAAATAAGGGTATGAGTACAGCGGTAACCAAGTAGTAGTAGTGGATAAATTATCCTTGGATGATAAAATAAATCAACTGTCACCACAGGAATCACAGAACCACAAGAATAATTCCAAAGTTTAATAACGCTTTCCTCCAAATACGTTTTCGAATATCTTCATCAGATAACACACAACTTAAGCAAAAAGGATACCCTGCTTTTATACACATTTGATTAATTACTTGATGGAATAATAATTTAATTGATTAATTTATATTTGAATAAAACCTTTTATAAAAAAACCTTTTATAAAAAAAAACTTTGACAAACGTATAATATTAAAAAATTAAAAAATCATACTCTTGTCTTAAATAGTGTAAAGACTGCAAATTTAGTAAAAATGTATCCTAAGATCTGTTATAAAACTCATTCTGAATGTAAAACATTAAAAATGTTAAAAAGGATGTATGAAAGGTCAGAAAATATTACCATAGCACCATCCAGTGGACAACTAAAAAATCACAACTTGGCTGCTCTTAATTTTAGGACTGGAACAATTGAAACCATATCATTAAGTCCTGGTTCCCTAGTGGCATCAAGTACTATTTGCCAGTACAATTCCCTGTATTCCAGTTTAGTCTCCCACATGCCACCCCTGATTTCTTTTGGTACAATCTCCAGAACAAAAAAATAAAAAAATAGGATTTATACATATATTAGAATGCCTGAATAAAGCATTGTTAATATTTCCTTTTTTCATTTCATAGTAGTGCTCATAAATTCTGGACTTTAATTTCCTTTCTGTTTTCCCTATGTAAAAGGATGAACAGGAGTGGCATGTGGCAATGTAAACTACACCCTGGGTATTACAATTGGCAAATCCAGAACTAGTAATGGTTTTATTTCTATCTGGAATTGTAATGGTGGAACCTGTTTTTATATATTTACATTGGGAACAGGTACCACACTTAAATGTACCTTTTCTGTTTGAAGTAGTTCCCCCTGTGAATTGGCCACCAAACTCAAACCAATTTTTTAGATTTGTATCTCTCCTATATATGAATTGTATTTGCTGCTTCTTAATCATTTCCAAGTCAGTAATTTCCTTGAATCTATCCCATTCCCTTTGAATAACTTTTTTAAGATTTGATGAATCTCCAGTGTAATCCATAATGTAAGCTTTGGAGAAGTTATTGTTGGTGGTCCCTGTATCTGTTGGACCTGGCTGAGTATGTTGAGTAATACTAACTTGCTCATTGTTGGAGGTCCCTACATCTGTGGGGCCTGATTGGATAGGAGCAGTAATGTTGAATTGTTCATCCTGTCCTAAAATGGGAGCAAATTTCATCTCCCTGCCCTGCAAAACAACTTGGTAAATCTCGTCACACAAGGGAAGTGGATAGCCTCTCTGTATAAACATCTCCAAAATGTATTTACCATCTTCTAAAATTCCATGTCCTCCGAGGTCATCCTACTGGACCTGATCAATTGACCCTTTAAAATATTTCTTTTTTGTCCAAAGGGGTGACCACTCGAAAAATGAAGATAGGAATTTGAAAAGGTGGATTTCCTATATATCCTTGAGATGAAATGATCATCACCCTTTCTTAACAGGACGTCTAAATAAATGCATTCCTCATAACTGATGCTGTAGGTGAAATCCAAGAAGGTGGTAGTGTTTTTTATATAATTCAAGAACTCATAAAATCTTTCAATGGTATCGGTCCAAAAAATAACTATGTCATCAAGAAACCGTTTGTAGAGAACCCAACAGTTTTTGAATTCACTGTCATTAATAAATTGAGTCTCCCACCATGTGAGAACAACATTAGCATAAGTCGGCGAACATTTTGCCCCCATAGCTACCCCCTTTTCCTGCTTAAAAAATTCTCCTTGAAAGAACATGAAATTGTTTTTGAGAACTGTTTCCATCAAAACAAGACAAGTCCTGAAATCATCATCAGAAAGACAACCATATTGGGCCATACTGTCTTCTAGCCACAATAATCCAATATCATGGGGGATAGACCCAAAAAGGTCCACAATATCTAGGGTTATAAAAATGATGTCCTTTGAAAATAGGTTGGACTTGACCTGTCTTAAAAAGTCCCAGGAATCTCTAAGAACTGTTATACCTTGGTTGGATAATTCTTTCAATTTCACATCCACAAATTTGGCTAATGGTGTTGTGATGGAGCCTTCTGATGAAACTATAAGCCTCAAAGGGGGGTCGTTGTGATCTTTATGTACTTTTGGGATTCCAAAAACAGAGGGAACCCTTGGATTTTGTGTATGTAAATAGTTGTAAATATCCAGAGTGATGGTGCCTTCTAAAAGTAGGTCATTCAGTAATACATTGATTTTTGATTTAGAAATATTTATTTCATTAATAGAAGCTTTGGAATAATTATAGGTGTTCTCGAGGCTATCTTTCATTTTGGCTTCATATTGTATAGCATCCATTAGAACTGCACCACCCCCTTTGTCTGGTTGCATTATTCTAATTGTTTTGTTCCCCTTAAAAAATTCCAAAAGATCAAGTTCTTTTTTGGAAAGGTTGGAGGAAACATAATGTGAACTGACTGTATTCCTTATTTCTTTTTCCAGGAGACGTTCCAGATTCCTTAATTGAGGATGAAGGGGTGGATTAAAAACACTCCTTTTCTTTAAATGGGCATCTATGTTGACTTTGTGGTTAGGGTCAAAGTAGCTGTGATCACCAAAAATAAGACCCAAATTTTGTTTTCTTAAAAATAATTTTAGATCCACTATAGCCCTAGAAACATTAGTCTTTCTCAAAGGAATAAATTTGAAGCCTCTGACAAATAAATCAAAAAATTCAGTGGTAATATCCAAACAACTATAATTAAAAATCTTGTATTGTTGGAATTCAAATATTTTCCCATTTTGTACAATAATATTAGAGTTAGAATGATTGGAATGTTCAGCCATATTTATCTTCTGTAATTGTTCTTGGGTGGGTAATGATTGTAATACACTGGAGTACGATTCCGTAGCCTGTCCGACCTGCGGGGGGGGGGTACAAAATCTAAAGGGATTTCCTCCTGATTTTCTTCTGTACTATTTTGATTGTAATTCAAATCAATGTTAGTATCTACATCAATATGGTTAACACCTGGTTCACTCCTATAAGAATTAAAGGGCCTAGGTTTGGGATATGCATTTCCTAACCTATAGGCCTTGAGGTCTCTCTCCATTTTGGAGGCCTTCCTTTTTTAAAGAAAAGGAGTGTTTTTAATCCACCCCTTCATCCTCAATTAAGGAATCTGGAACGTCTCCTGGAAAAAGAAATAAGGAATACAGTCAGTTCACATTATGTTTCCTCCAACCTTTCCAAAAAAGAACTTGATCTTTTGGAATTTTTTAAGGGGAACAAAACAATTAGAATAATGCAACCAGACAAAGGGGGTGGTGCAGTTCTAATGGATGCTATACAATATGAAGCCAAAATGAAAGATAGCCTCGAGAACACCTATAATTATTCCAAAGCTTCTATTAATGAAATAAATATTTCTAAATCAAAAATCAATGTATTACTGAATGACCTACTTTTAGAAGGCACCATCACTCTGGATATTTACAACTATTTACATACACAAAATCCAAGGGTTCCCTCTGTTTTTGGAATCCCAAAAGTACATAAAGATCACAACGACCCCCCTTTGAGGCTTATAGTTTCATCAGAAGGCTCCATCACAACACCATTAGCCAAATTTGTGGATGTGAAATTGAAAGAATTATCCAACCAAGGTATAACAGTTCTTAGAGATTCCTGGGACTTTTTAAGACAGGTCAAGTCCAACCTATTTTCAAAGGACATCATTTTTATAACCCTAGATATTGTGGACCTTTTTGGGTCTATCCCCCATGATATTGGATTATTGTGGCTAGAAGACAGTATGGCCCAATATGGTTGTCTTTCTGATGATGATTTCAGGACTTGTCTTGTTTTGATGGAAACAGTTCTCAAAAACAATTTCATGTTCTTTCAAGGAGAATTTTTTAAGCAGGAAAAGGGGGTAGCTATGGGGGCAAAATGTTCGCCGACTTATGCTAATATTGTTCTCACATGGTGGGAGACTCAATTTATTAATGACAGTGAATTCAAAAACTATTGGGTTCTCTACAAACGGTTTCTTGATGACATAGTTATTTTTTGGACCGATACCATTGAAAGATTTTATGAGTTCTTGAATTATATAAAAAACACTACCACCTTCTTGGATTTCACCTACAGCATCAGTTATGAGGAATGCATTTATTTAGACGTCCTGTTAAGAAAGGGTGATGATCATTTCATCTCAAGGATATATAGGAAATCCACCTTTTCAAATTCCTATCTTCATTTTTCGAGTGGTCACCCCTTTGGACAAAAAAGAAATATTTTAAAGGGTCAATTGATCAGGTCCAGTAGGATGACCTCGGAGGACATGGAATTTTTAGAAGATGGTAAATACATTTTGGAGATGTTTATACAGAGAGGCTATCCACTTCCCTTGTGTGACGAGATTTACCAAGTTGTTTTGCAGGGCAGGGAGATGAAATTTGCTCCCATTTTAGGACAGGATGAACAATTCAACATTACTGCTCCTATCCAATCAGGCCCCACAGATGTAGGGACCTCCAACAATGAGCAAGTTAGTATTACTCAACATACTCAGCCAGGTCCAACAGATACAGGGACCACCAACAATAACTTCTCCAAAGCTTACATTATGGATTACACTGGAGATTCATCAAATCTTAAAAAAGTTATTCAAAGGGAATGGGATAGATTCAAGGAAATTACTGACTTGGAAATGATTAAGAAGCAGCAAATACAATTCATATATAGGAGAGATACAAATCTAAAAAATTGGTTTGAGTTTGGTGGCCAATTCACAGGGGGAACTACTTCAAACAGAAAAGGTACATTTAAGTGTGGTACCTGTTCCCAATGTAAATATATAAAACAGGTTCCACCATTACAATTCCAGATAGAAATAAAACCATTACTAGTTCTGGATTTGCCAATTGTAATACCCAGGGTGTAGTTTACATTGCCACATGCCACTCCTGTTCATCCTTTTACATAGGGAAAACAGAAAGGAAATTAAAGTCCAGAATTTATGAGCACTACTATGAAATGAAAAAAGGAAATATTAACAATGCTTTATTCAGGCATTCTAATATATGTATAAATCCTATTTTTTTATTTTTTTGTTCTGGAGATTGTACCAAAAGAAATCAGGGGTGGCATGTGGGAGACTAAACTGGAATACAGGGAATTGTACTGGCAAATAGTACTTGATGCCACTAGGGAACCAGGACTTAATGATATGGTTTCAATTGTTCCAGTCCTAAAATTAAGAGCAGCCAAGTTGTGATTTTTTAGTTGTCCACTGGATGGTGTTATGGTACTATTTTCTGACCTTTCATACATCCTTTTTAACATTTTTAATGTTTTACATTCAGAATGAGTTTTATAACAGATCTTAGGATACATTTTTACTAAATGTGCAGTCTTTACACTATTTAAGACAAGAGTATGATTTTTTATTTTTTTAATATTATACATTTGTCAAAGTTTTTTTATAAAAGTTTTTTTTATAAAAGGTTTTATTCAAATATAAATTAATCAATTAAATTATTATTCCATCAAGTAATTAATCAAATGTGTATAAAAGCAGGGTATCCTTTTTGCTTAAGTTGTGTGTTATCTGATGAAGATATTCGAAAACGTACTTGGAGGAAAGCGTTATTAAACTTTGGAATTATTCTTGTGGTTCTGTGATTCCTGTGGTGACAGTTGATTTATTTTATCATCCAAGGATAATTTATCCACTACTACTACTTGGTTACCGCTGTACTCATACCCTTATTTGGGCTCCACGAGTGAATACTTTGGGTTTTCAGTTTTGTTTTTCACTCATTCCATCATCCGACAAGTGTTTTATTCACATACATTGTCATTAAAACAGTTAGGTAAAACAGATAGCTTGTTACCAATCCCGTCCCATGTGGAACACCAGTTGAGTTGGAGTTGGTGAATCTCCCCCCTCCAGTTCTGTAACTGTTCTGACCTCCTTAAGGACAACAAATAGTAGTGAACCAATAGGATTCTGGTATTCCTGGCAATGGTGGTGGTGCAGAACATTCAACTACCAATGGCCAATGGCAATGAGGCCATTGGAGAGAAGGAAGGGAGGGTTCCTTTCTCGTTGAACTCTCTTTGAACATTTGTTTGTAAATTATTCATAGGTTCATAGGTTAGTACTAGGCTATCAGCCCTAGGGCCTATACAAGCCTAGCCATAACAATTCCCTGAATATTTCTTCCCACATTATTTACTTTCCTGGACCCCTGTCTAGCAGGGCGACTGACGTGATCCCTGGGGTGAATTTCCTTTCTCCCATCCAGTCGTCAAGGTTCCTCTTGAAGAGGTCCAAAGAGGCACTCTGCTTGACATGTATGGGCAATCTATTCCAGAGTCTGGGGAGTCTCTGGGTCAGGAACCTATCCCTCCAGCATGTTTTGCTTATTGTGATGACAAGGTTTAGATTCCTGGAGTGTGTAGCTCTGAGGGATTGGGATTTCTTTAAGTGTAGCATGTCCAACAGCTCTGGGTTTGACATGGCCTTGTATGTTAAGCAGAGATCACCTCTGAGAAGACGATATGCACAGAGTATAGCTGGAGTTTTTTAAGGCGGTCAGCATAGGGCATCTGCTTTAGGCCTGTGATTCTTTTAGTGAGGTATTTCTGAGGCCTTTCCAGTTGTTGCAGATGTCTTGAGAGGTACATACCAAATGGGGCATTGTATTCTATAATGGGTCTAATGAGGGATGAGTACAGTGGGACAATGACCTCCTTTTTTCTGGATGAAAAGCCCTTCGTGATGAGGTGTGCCACATAGAAGGATTTCCTGACTGTTGTGGCGATGTGGTTATCGAAGGTGAGACCACTGTCCACCTGTGTCCCTAAGTCTCTTATCACACTTTCTGTGTTTAGTGTACTGCCACCTATATGGTAATTCATGGATACATGTTTTTTCCCAAAGGGGATAACAATACATTTCTTGGCATTGAGCTTGAGCCCATGGCTCTGGCACCAAGCATCTGTTTCTGTAAGGCCCTTTTGTAGAGTATCCACATAATTTGGGGATTCAATAATGGCTCCCAGTTTGCAGTCTTCTGCAAACTTTGTTAGCCAGAGTCCCTTAGTGTTGACCTGTACTTCAGAGAAGTAGATGCCAAACAAGAGCGGCCCCAGGACTGAACCCTGAGGTACTCCACTTGTCACTTGTCTGGAGCTGGATTTGGAGTTGGCTACTTTCACAGTGTGGGTTCTATCAGTAAGCCATTTAGCAACCCATTGAGTGACATAGGGATTAATGCCCAACTTAGTAAGTTTATCTATGATTCCAGAGTGGGGGATGGTGTCAAAGGCCTTGGCAAGGTCTAGATAGGCTGTGTGGACCACCTTACCCTTGTCCATGGCTCTGGAGACTGATTCAAAGAAGTCAATCAGGTTCAGGAGACAAGATCAGCCCTTCACAAACCCAAACTGGGTGGGGTCCAGTGTTTGAAGATTGCCAATGTCTTTGTTTATAAGTTCCATGATAATACGCTCCATGGCCTTGCAGATAAGGCTTGTCAGACTGATGGGACCGTAGTTTCCAGGATCCAAGGGGGATCCCCCCTTGTGGATTGGGATAACTATAGCTCTGCGCCACTCAGTGGGCACGAAACCTGAGGTGAGGCTATGATTAAACATGACACTTAGGTGAGGTGCCAGTTCATATTGTAGTTCATGTAGTACACAGCCCGGGATGTCATCTGGTCCCATGGATGCTGTATTCTTGGCTTTAGAGAGTGCGTTTTGTACCTGTGTGGCCGTTATTACTGGAATTTGGCAATCTTCCGGTATTGAGATGGGCCATTTAGGGGGTGAGAGTGGGGTGAAGTTGGCACTGAATCGATCTGCCAGGATATTGGCAATATCCTTCGGATCAGTATATTTAATGCCATTCTGTTTTAGCTCAGAGCAGATCTGAGCATTGCCATTTAGATTCTTGACATAATTATAGAATGCTTTGTGGTTGTCTTTGTCTCATTCTCATTGTTAAAACATCATGTAGCAGTACATAAGTCTTATGTCTTCTCTTTGGCTTTTTTCATAATTCTGTGGCCCTTTATATTATTTTCAACATCACATTTATTTATTTATTTATTTATTTATTTATTTATTTATTTATTTATTTAGTTATATTTGTTCTCTCGGGTAGAGCACGACTCAGCCCGGGAGCAGTGTCTGGTTAAGTGACTTAATTCTCCTACTTGTTCTAATTTCATGGCTAAAGTTTGATCCTTGCTTCCTCCCTCACATCAGTGTGGAGAACTGTAACTCTACATGTGACTGTTTTAAATTGACATGATCCACATCAGATTCTGAATGTTCTACTATATGTGCGTTATTACCCAGGCAGTCTATACCAATGTACGGCTCACTTTGAACTCCTGCTCAGTTAATTTGTAGAATGATGCCCATTCATTTCATAAATAAGTTTTATAACATCTTTTTTAATATGCCCCACATTACCCCCATTCATTTCATAAATAAGTTTTATAACATCTTTTTTAATATGCCCCACATTACCCCCATTCATTTCATAAATAAGTTTTATAACATCTTTTTTAATATGCCCCACATTACCCCCATTCATTTCATAAATAAGTTTTATAACATCTTTTTTAATATGCCCCACATTACCCCCATTCATTTCATAAATAAGTTTTATAACATCTTTTTTAATATGCCCCACATTACCCCCATTCATTTCATAAATAAGTTTTATAACATCTTTTTAATATGCCCCACATTACCCCATTCATTTCATAAATAAGTTTTATAACATCTTTTTTAATATGCCCCACATTACCCCCATTCATTTCATAAATAAGTTTTATAACATCTTTTTTAATATGCCCCACATTACCCCCATTCATTTCATAAATAAGTTTTATAACATCTTTTTAATTTGCCCCACATTTCCCCCATTCATTTCATAAATAAGTTTTATAACATCTTTTTAATATGCCCCACATTACCCCATTCATTTCATAAATAAGTTTTATAACATCTTTTTTAATATGCCCCACATTACCCCCATTCATTTCATAAATAAGTTTTATAACATCTTTTTAATATGCCCCACATTACCCCCATTCATTTCATAAATAAGTTTTATAACATCTTTTAATATGCCCCACATTACCCCATTCATTTCATAAATACGTTTTATAACATCTTTTTAATATGCCCCACATTACCCCCATTCATTTCATAAATAAGTTTTATAACATCTTTTTTAATATGCCCCACATTACCCCCATTCATTTCATAAATAAGTTTTATAACATCTTTTTTAATATGCCCCACATTACCCCCATTCATTTCATAAATAAGTTTTATAACATCTTTTTTAATATGCCCCACATTACCCCCATTCATTTCATAAATAAGTTTTATAACATCTTTTTTAATATGCCCCACATTACCCCCATTCATTTCATAAATAAGTTTTATAACATCTTTTTTAATATGCCCCACACCACCCCCAGAAAACAAAAGATTTTTACTTCTGGCTAACATATTTAAAAACACATTTATTTGTCCTAAAAATGACTAATTCTCCAAATTAATCAATAAACTCTTTTATAATAATGTTCTCACCCTCTGGTCCTTATTCCCAAATAATCTATAATTTTCTTCAGACACTGAGGTACAGAACAATGTTTTAGTAATGCAGTTCCTATTTCTTGCTATTCAAAAAAAAATATCCCTTGCCAATGACTGAATATGCCTTCATCTATTAAAACGTAAATTGTAACCTAGAAAGACACACCACTGTGCAACAAATATTTTTCAACAATTAAACAGGAATGTCTGAAGTGCATATTTATTTTCTAAATTTAAATTATAGAATGGTTCTGCTGAAAAGTGTAGTAAAGTACACACATGAAATATTTCCCAGAAATATACCAGCCTAAGGAAGCTACCCAATCAGTGGAATGGAATTGCAAAAAAAAAGTCTTGGCTCAAACATGAACATCTCTCTTACTGATCTAACTTTCTCTGTGAGGTTTGTATTATACTTCACAGTTTTTATAAGTGATTATGGTTGAACAACCAGACCACTACACTTGGTAATACCTTCTCCCTCCTGGATGGAGATGGACACAGCTAAACTCACTAGTAGCTCTGGCCATTTACTCCACCTAAGGGAATCAATATGAAAGAAAAGAATGTACAATGTGGCAATATTTAAATCTGTCACCATGACAATGACTTTATCATACTGAACAGCATCGCTTCCACTCCTGGACACCATACCGACTCACCTGAAGTGAAGCAAAGGTTCTTCCCAAGTGCCCCAACCAAATTTCCCTTGATCATTATGAGTATCACCTTAAATCTCCCATGAAAAGAGGCAACAGGCCAAGTTGGACAAAGTTGGTCAACATAGGTTCATAGGGAGGTACTAAACTATCTGCCTGAAGGCATTTATAAGCCTAGCCAGAGTGTGTTGGCTTTTGCCACCCTCTTAGATTTGTTCCCTGTACCTCTGTCCAGCAGAGCCATTGAAGTGATCCCCTGGGTAAACTTTCTGTTTCCCATCCACTCGTCAAGGTTTCTCTTGACAAGTGTTAGCGAGGAGCTCTGCCTAATGTAGATTGGAATCTTGTTCTAAAGCATGGGAAGTCTCTGGGACAGGAATTTATCCCTCCAGCACATCCTATTTATTGTTGTGGTGATGTTTAGATCCCTAGAGAGTGTGGCTCGAGGGGATAAGGTTTTCTTTAGGTGGAGCATGTCCAGCAATTCTGGGTTGGACATGGCCTTGTATGTCAGGCAGAGATCACCTCTGAGTAGGCGGTATGCAACCGAGTACAGCTGGAGTTTTTTCAGTCGAGCTGCATAGGGCATCTGTTTGAGGCCAGAGATCCTCTTGGTGAGGTACTTCTGTGGTCTTTCCAGCTGTTGCAGGTGTCTTGTAAGGTACATCCCAAATGGGGCATTGTACTCTATTATGGGTCTGATGAGTGATGAGTAGAGGAGCACAATGACCTCTTTTGAACTGGATGCAAACCCTTTTGTGATTAGGTGGCCCACATAGAAGGATTTTCTAACCACTTTGGCAATGTGATTATCAAAGAAGAGATTACTATCTACTTGGGTCCCCAGATCCCTTAATACGTTTTCCGTATTTAGGGGGCTACCACCTCTGTGGTAGTTTGTGGGCACTTAGTTTTTTCCAAAGGGGATGACTATGCACTTTTTGGCATTTAGCTTGAGGCCATGATTTTGACACCAGGTATCCGTCTCAATGAGACCCTTTTGGAGGATGTCTCTGTCAGCTGGAGAGTCAGTTATAGCCCCTAGTTTGCAGTCATCTGCAAACTTGGTCAGCCATAGTCCTGTGCTTGCCTGTACCTCTGAGAAGTATATGGTGAACAGGAGGGGTCCTAGGACTGAGCCCTGGGGAATGCCACTTGTAACCAGTTTAGAGTCGGACCTAGCTCCTGCAACTCTCACCATGTGGATTCTGTCCATGAGCCAGTTGGCAACCCATCTTGTGACGTAGGGGTTTATGTTCAGGCTGGTGAGCTTGTCTATAATACCAGAATGATGAATGGTGTCGAAGGCCTTTGCGAGGTCTAGGTAGGCTGTGTGCACCACCTTTCCCTCATCTATAGCCTTGGTAACTGTCTCAAAGAAGTCCACCAGGTTTAGGAGGCATGATCTGCCCTTAACAAAGCTGAACTGGGTAGGGACCAGTGTTTGGTGGTTCCCAATGTTTCTGTTAATGGGTTCCATGATGATGCGCTCCATAGCCTTGCAGACCAAGCTAGTCAGGCTTATTGGGCATTAGTTCCCGGGATCTCTTGTGGCTCCATCTTTGTGGAGCAGAATAATCATTGCTGTGCACCTCTCTATTGGTATGCAGCCTGTGGAGAGGCTGAGTTTGAGCAGTGTGTTTAGGTGAGGGGTTAGTTCATCTTTGAGCTTGTGTAGGATGCAGCCTGGTACACCGTCCGGTCCCATTGATGCTGTGTTTTTGGCTTTGGAGAGGGCTGTTTTAACCTGAGTGTCTGTGATTTCAGGGGCTCTACATTCTTCTGGTATGGTTATGGGCCCTTTTGGGGGTGAGAGGGGGGTAAAGTTTGCACTGAACCTGTCTGCCAGGATGTTGGCGATATCGGTTGATTCAGTGTATTTTGTGCCATTCTGCACTAACTCTGAGCAGATCTGAGCATTGCCACTTAGATTCTTGACACAGCTAAAGAATGCCTTGTGGTTATCTTTGGAGTCCTTGGCAATTTTTCTTTCGAAGCTCGCCTTGGATGATTTTATGAGGGTTCGTAGTTTCTTGCTGATACTGATCAGGGATGTCTTCCCTTCTTGAGATTTTACTCTTTTCTGTACTATTTTCCTCCTTCTGTTATATAGCTTGTTTATGGCAGGGGCCCACCAGACTGGTTTCCTTTTCTTGGAGGAGTGAGTCTTGGTTTTGCTAGGGATAGCACAATCCATGTATTCTTGTAGGTGCCCATAGAATGCATTAGTAAATGTTTTTGCTGCTTGGACAGCATTATCCTTTAACATGGGGGCTTTGAAACATTCCACCTCTGTCTTAAGTAACGTGAAGTTTGCTTTTGAAAAGTTTTTCATGGTGGTTTCCTTGTCTGGGGGTGGGGGTGAAATGTGGATATCCAAAGTGATTTGTTTATGGTCATATCTAACCAGCTAGGGGTTGACCTCCAGTGTGGAACACTGGTCACCCAAGTTGGTGATGACCAGGTCCAATATGTTATCAGCTCTGGTGGGAGTGTTGACCAGTTTATCCAGGGCATTTGAGTTTATAAATTCTAGGTAATGTTGGGCAAAGGAGTTAGTACTTGAGTAGTTCTCCCAGTTAATGTTTGGGTAATTGAAATCACCCAATATTAGGGTGTTTGGTAGGACCTTTATGTTTCCCAGTGTTTCCAGAAACATGGAATGGGGGTCCTGGGATATGGTGGCTGATCTGTAGCAAGCTACAATTTGAACTGCAATTTTGCCCGGTGTTAGTTGCACGTGGATGATCTCTGAAGATCGTGCTGTGCCACTAACCTGGAGGTGTGGGTATCCATGATGAATATGGATACGCCCCCACCTTTTGTATTTCTTTCCGGGTTTTGTGGCTGAAATGTATGGTAAGAGTTATAGCCTGGTAGTGCTGGGGTGCTCTCCGGAGCATTATACCAGGTTTCTGTTACTGCACATGTATAGATTTTCTGCATACTGAGGAGTGCCTCGACTGTGTGCATTTTGAGGTTTAGACTTCTGACATTGAGTAGCATTACCCTCAGTTTTTTGTTACTTGTGCTATTTACGGTGGTGGGTTTGTCTTTTGAGCCTTGCCTAAAAAAGGGACTATGGGGGTGGCAAGAGCCTTGGCCAGTATTTGAAAGCCTAAGTGTGACAGGTTCAAGCAGTCTCAAGTGAAGCAGCGTGGCTTGTCGAGCATGTAATCCCATGCGGACAGACACTTTGAATGACACCAGAAAGGTAGCCATTTGTTCATGTTTATTTGTATCTCTATACATTCCCCCTCATTGCTAATGTATCTCCTACTATAATCTGTGTACAAACTGGTTACTAATCAGCATGTCAATGTGAAGACACACTCCCAACCTTAATAAACTTTGCTGTCTCTTTTCTCCTTCACTTTACAGGTAGTTTGAATTATTACTTACCCTCTCTGAGGCCTTCACTGATTTCCACTGATTGCCTCTCTGGTTTCTTTGCATTCCACCTGGTTTACACCGATTGTGCTATCTTCCTCCCCCAATACTAAGTCTATATTAAACTCCTGCTGAGCATGGAGCCATCTTTAAATTTGTAGTCTCCCACCAGGACTCTTCAGCAATTACATTCTGCTTGCCGGTAAAACATTAGACCTCAGGAATTTTTTTAAAAGTGTTCAGATTTGTAAAGTAATACTAACTTTTTTCTCATGCCTTGGTTGGCTCTGCCCCGCTCCATTCGCCCTCACTAATGCTCAGGCTCTCTCTGCTCCCCTGCCCTGCCCCCTATTACCTCCCGCCCCCACTACCTCTACATTTATAGTAATCACAGCCACACCCACAGCTCACCCTCACATCACATCCACCAATCACAGCTCCTCAAGTCATATCACATTATACCACACCAACTTGCTCCACACAAAATACTCCCAATCACTCTCATTCCCACTAGGCATTTTTTACATCACCCACATTACTTCCCCATCCATATATAGTGCAACCCTATAATTCCTATTCAGACCTCCCACCTAGAAACAACTTAAACTTTATAACCATGACTATCACACAACTAAGTCTAGTCTGTCTTCTCATAATTCTTTACAACACCACAAGTTATCACTAGTAATATCCCTAAACTTAGTAGCACAATACTACATTATGCACTGTCATATACAGACTCCACACATTATAATAATATCTGCCCACAGTTATTCAAAAACTACATGATGGACCAGTTCAGAACTAAACACATATGCTCTCATTCCTACTCCAAAAAAACACAATACTTTCTCACACTCCTCACCAAACTCCAACATCTGTATAACCATTTTAACTCCAGGCTCACCATAAGTGGGGATATCCACCCCAACTCAGGCCCAAATCCATCCTGTCCAACACAAACTGCTCCAACACAAATGTCAGAACATAACACCCCCACTTTCTTCATCCCTGGGCAAATCAACAACAGCAGGAAAACCAACCATCTTTTAATGCTAAATATTAATATTAGAAGTATCAAAAATAAAATACCTGAACTCCAGGCCACAATAGCACACTACTCCCCAGACATAGTTGCTTTAATAGTAATTGGCTAGGCTTAAAAATGTCCCACAGGGGCAGTTAGCCTAGTATTAATCTATGAATCTATGAGTCTAAAACAGAAACCTGGCTAAATAAAAACATAGCTAACTCAGAAGTTCTCCCTACCGGCTACAATATCATTAGACAAGACAGACCACTTCATAAAGGAGGTGGAACTGCCTTACTGTACAAGTCCAACTTAACTGTCTGTCAATTACCAAACTCTACCCCTCCCCCAATAATTGGGACATACTTATCTCACAAATTCAACTTCACTCTAAAAAGGTTATCACCACAATTGTGATCTATATTCCACCTGGTAATACACCTGCTAGCCTTGAAGACTTCTTATTCTTGTGTTCTTCCACATACTCACAAGAAACCCTTATTTTGGGGGACTTCAACCTAGACTGGTTCACCTGTATATCAGAACCACCAAGTAATCTAATAAATCTCCATGGCTACCGCCAGCTAGTCCAAATTCCAACTAGATGTGATAAAAAAAAATCTAAAAGTGAATCCATCCTTGACTGGGTCCTAACTAACAACCCCACATTGTACCCTCACACAGGCTGTCTCCCAGACACCTTAAGTGACCACAACATAATATACTTTATACGTAGTAGAACAAGCATATGTAAAACCACTAACTATATATCCACTAGAAACACAAAAAAATTCTCTCCTGAGGTCCTCAACACTTTACTCTGTAACTGTGACTGGACCCCCCTAAAAACCCTCCCACTTGACCAGGCTGTAGCATATTTCAACAAAACATTTCTACAACACCTAGACACTGTCGCTCCATTGCCCAAAATCAAGGTTAGAACATCTACAAACCCCTGGCTCAGTAAAGAAACCAAACAAATCCTCAAGTCCAGAGACACTGCCTGGCTTTACTATCAAAAAACCAAAGAAACACAAAGCCTAACTAAGTATCAAGAACTGCGCAACCGTGCAAAAAAATGCATTAGGCTGGGCAAAAAATCCTACTACACAACATTACAAACTAAATACCAACACAACCCGCAAAAATTTTGGAAAAATGTAAACCAGCTACTAAATTCCACCCAAAAGGCTACCCCCAAACCAAACACTCCTGACACTAAAGTTCCCATCGAAACACAATTCAACTCTCACTTTGTGAACTCAATTCTATCCTTACTATCACAGGACAGTTCCAACCTCACTATCCCCCCAACACAAATAACACTAATACAAGCTTTACCCTCAAAACAGTTTCCACCACTTCAATCAAAAGCATGCTCTCCAAACTAAAAACCTCATCAACAGCAGCCGACCTACTCCCCAGCTATTTCTTGAAACTCACAGCAGATGCTATTGCTATCCCAGTCTCCACTCTCATAAACAGATCAATTGTTGAAAACTATGTGCCCAAACTCTGGAAAATATCCTATATTACACCCATACATAAATGCGGGACCTCCACTGAACTTAATAACTACAGACCCATTGCTTTACTCTCCTCCCTGGCCAAAATCCTAGAAAAATGCATCCATACCCAGATGCTAAACTATCTCCTAGACAGCAACATCCTGTCACGTACTCAGCATGGTTTCAGACCTGCCCATAGTACCACTACAGCCCTCCTCTGCTTCACAGACACAGTAAACCATCTCAAAAATGAAGGCCTACAAGTGCCAACTCTTTTTTTGGATATGTCCAAAGCATTTGACACAGTCTCACACCAAATCCTGCTAAACAAACTAAACCAATATCATCTATCAAATTCCACTCTTACCTGGTTCCAAAGCTACTTAACTGACAGGTACCAAGCTGTGAAATGGGAAACTTCTCTCTCTCCTCAGCTGCCCATAACTATAGGAGTCCCACAGGGCTCTATCTTAGGACCACTACTATTAACAGTCTTCACAAATGACCGCCATATCTCCACAGAGAATGCATCTATAATTCAGTATGCAGATGACACTACCTTAATCTGTGCTGCACAAAACATTCCCACCCTCTTGCAAACAACTCAACTAGCATTCTCTGACGTTGAAAACTACCTTAGCAAAGCCCAACTTATCCTCAATCTAAAGAAAACTCAGCTTATGATTATAACCAGTTCTAACAAAAACACTAACAGTCACTTCACTATCTACTCCACAAATGCTACTCCAATTGATCCAGTGGCACAGGCTAAGCTATTGGGAATAACCATAGACTCCCAGCTAAACTTTGATAGTCATCTCAACTTAACTATTAAAAAAGTACATGCCAAACTGGGGTCACTCTACCGTATCAAACCATTCCTTACCAACAACACAAGATCAGCCATTGCTCACTCCCAACTTCTATAAACCCTACTCTATGCATCTCCCATTCTGACTAATCTCAACAAAACTGAACTAAGCAAAATGGAAGCCTTCTATAACAGAATTGCCCGTTTTGCTGCAAATTGCTCATATAGAACTCATCACTGTACTGCTTTGAGACAGCTCCACTGGCTTGAATTGCCCAACCTCCTAACCTACAATCAGCTCTGCCTCTGTCAATCTATCTATTACCTCCCCAATAAGTGTCCTGCCCTCAAAAACCTAGTACAACATCACTCAGCCAAAAGGCCTCTTAGATCATCAAGCAAACTATTACTAGAAGTCACCAACAGCTACAATAGCTTTGGAGATGCACTATATAGTAGTTCAGTGGCTAAAAAATGGAACTGTGTCCCCACTAGCATTCAAAACGCACCATCCAAAGCCTCCTTTAAAGACCTCATCAGGCAACATCTCAAGCAAAGTTGGCAGTGCCATGATTGCTCCCCAGGCTAGTGAAAGCGGATAACATATACATACTAAAGCTACAGCACTTGATAATAGTTTTCAATCTTACTCACAAACACTGTCTAATCTACAATGTATGTACTGTACCTGTGTACTATGTATGTATTCTACCTATGTTCCAAATTTCAGCTGTACACCACAAATCTATTAATTACCTTTATTTTTAAAATTAATATTTTTTTTGTTTGTTCTCTCCACTGTAACTGTTTATGTGCCGTATACCACTGTAAAAACATGTCTCTTGTAATTTGTGTGTATACTGATCATGTCTAAATAACTAAATGTGTCTGTAATTTTTCTTTTTGGAGCTTTTCTCCCTGGGCCTCTGCTGAAAAGGGGCCTTTACGGCTCAGTCAGACACCCCCATTTAGCAAATGTAAAATAATAATTGTTGAAATTGATATTTTTTTCTTTATACCATGGTATCATTCTTGGTGAGGGCAGGATGCTACTCAGGGTCAGGGTCATACTGGCCTGGGCTACATGATCAGAGAGCTCTTCCATGTCTCTTTTCATGTAGTCCAGGGAGGTACATCTCAGGTCATTTACACCAACATGGACAATGACAGAGTTGTATTTGTACTTGTTCTGGAGTGACCTGAGTGCTTGTGTTATGTGATGGATCCTGACGCCTGACAGGCAGCTAACTGTAACCTTCTCCTTGTTCAGCCTAGTTAGTGGGACATCAGTGTGCCTGACTATAGAGTTGCCTATTACTAGTGTGTTGGGTATGTTATTTTGCCTTAAGGGCTGTGATTGCGTGGCACACTGATTATGGGAATTATGTTTCATGGTTGGTGATGGGGTGTGGAGGTTGATTGGGTGTCTGCTTTGGAGGTCTCTGTTGCTTTTGCAGGTTTTTATTTAGAGCCTCTGAGTATGTTTTTGTGTATTTATGTGTGTTATTTGACGGTGTTGGTTTAGTAGGTCTGTGTGAGACTGGTGGTGTGTTGCAAGTGTTACCCTTCTCCTCTTGACTGTCAGTTCAAGTCTTGGGTTGAGAGAGCTTAGCCTCCAGTTTGGCTGTATAATTGCATCTCTCACATGTATTAGTGTTTGGTGGTAGGAGGCGAGGGTTGTCTGTGTACATGAGGCAGTTGTAACATTGCCTCAAAATGCCCAGATTTACCAGTTGGACTGGAGAGTACACCTGAAAATGCCCTTTGGACATGCCTGGATAGGTGCAGTGAACTGATAAATAAATAGATAAATAGGTTTCCAGTTTAGCATCACTTTTTGCAACCAATGTCAGTTGCAGAAAGTGGGCCTTTCAGCATTTTAGTGCAACTAAAGAAAACATTGTTTTTGCTTTTTTAGCATATGCCATTATTTCAATCAGTGAAGATAAAACTCTCACCTTAAGTTTTATGGTAATAGTTTGCAAATTTATCTTAGAAACCAAGCAGGAAACATTTAATTTCTGACATTTGTTTTTGTGCCCTATTTTGTATTATGTATAATATATATATATAAACCAAGCAGGAAACATTTAATTTCTGACATTTGTTTTTGTGCCCTATTTTGTATTATGTATAATATATATATATAAACCAAGCAGGAAACATTTAATTTCTGACATTTGTTTTTGTGCCCTATTTTGTATTATGTACAATATATATATATAAACCAAGCAGGAAACATTTAATTTCTGACATTTGTTTTTGTGCCCTATTTTGTATTATGTATAATATATATATATAAACCAAGCAGGAAACATTTAATTTCTGACATTTGTTTTTGTGCCCTATTTTGTATTATGTATAATATATATATATAAACCAAGCAGGAAACATTTAATTTCTGACATTTGTTTTTGTGCCCTATTTTGTATTATGTATAATATATATATATATATATATAAACCAAGCAGGAAACATTTAATTTCTGACATTTGTTTTTGTGCCCTATTTTGTATTATGTATAATATATATATATATAAACCAAGCAGGAAACATTTAATTTCTGACATTTGTTTTTGTGCCCTATTTTGTATTATGTATAATATATATATATATAAACCAAGCAGGAAACATTTAATTTCTGACATTTGTTTTTGTGCCCTATTTTGTATTATGTATAATATATATATATAAACCAAGCAGGAAACATTTAATTTCTGACATTTGTTTTTGTGCCCTATTTTGTATTATGTATAATATATATATATAAACCAAGCAGGAAACATTTAATTTCTGACATTTGTTTTTGTGCCCTATTTTGTATTATGTATAATATATATATATATATATAAACCAAGCAGGAAACATTTAATTTCTGACATTTGTTTTTGTGCCCTATTTTGTATTATGTATAATATATATATATATAAACCAAGCAGGAAACATTTAATTTCTGACATTTGTTTTTGTGCCCTATTGTGTATTATGTATAATATATATATATAAACCAAGCAGGAAACATTTAATTTCTGACAATTGTTTTTGTGCCCTATTTTGTATTATGTATAATATATATATATAAACCAAGCAGGAAACATTTAATTTCTGACATTTGTTTTTGTGCCCTATTTTGTATTATGTATAATATATATATATAAACCAAGCAGGAAACATTTAATTTCTGACATTTGTTTTTGTGCCCTATTTTGTATTATGTATAATATATAAACACCACCAGTTTTCTCATCTTTTGACTACTTATCATAACATTACCAATTAGCACCATAACAGGTACAAGCAAGCAAAATCTGAGGGTGATGCTACTTAATGCTAGAAGTCTAAACCTCAAAATGCACTCACTAGAGGCACTCCTTAGAACAGAGAACATCGACATCTGTGCAGTGACAGAGACCTGGTTCAAGGCTCCAGAGAGCACCCCTGCATTACCAGGCTATAACTCATACCACACCTTTTGGCCACCTAACCTGGACCGAAACACTAAAGGTGGAGGAATGTCTATATTCATTAAGGATATCCACACCTGTGGGCTAGTTGCTCAGCATAATGCACCCGAGATTATCCAAGTGCAGCTAACTCTGGGCAAGACTGTGATCCAAATTGTAGCCTGCTACAGATCCCCCAGCATGCCCCAGGATTCCCATTCCTCATTTTTTGATACACTGGAAAATATTAGGGTACAATCCAACACCCTAATAATGGGTGGTTTCAACCATCATTAACTGGGATAACTACTCATGTACCAACTCTTTTGCTCAACGTTTTCTGTAATTCATAAATTCCAACGCCTTGGATCAACTTATCCACACCCCCACCAGGGGCAGCAATATCCTAGACCTGGTCATTACCAACATGGGTGACCAGTGTTCAACACCAGAGGTGAATTCCTCACTGGTCAGATCTGATCACACGCTAATCACCCTAGACATCCACATCCCGCCCCCACCCCACCCATTAGGTAAACCACAGTAAAAAATTTCTCCAAAGCCAACTTCATGCTTCTTAAGACAGAAGTGGCAAACTTTATGACATCCATGCAGATGGACAATAGATGTATGACTGCTGAATCCTACACAAATGCACTTTATAAGCACTTACACAAGTGCATGGATCATGCTATCCCTAACAGAACCAAGATGTTATCCTCCAAAAAAAGGAAGCCAACCTGGTAACCCCCTGCCATAAACAAACTCTTCAACAGAAGAAAGAAACTGTTGCAAAAAAGAGTAAAATCCCATGATTGGAAGAAATCCCTGGTCAGCCTCAGTAAGAAGCTGAGATCTCTCATAAAATCCTCTAAAGCTATTTACAAAAACAAAATCACCACTGATTCTAAAGACAACCACAAAGCATTCTATAGTTATGTCAAGAATCTCAATGGCAACACTGAGATCTGCTCTGAGTTACAGCACAATGGCACTAAATATACAGAACCAACTGATATTGCCAACATCCTGGCAGATAGGGTCACTGCAAACCTTACCCCCCTCTGACCCCCCTAAAGGCACATCTCTATACTGGAAGAATGCAAAGTTCCTGTAATCACAGCTGCACAGGTAAAAACACACTATCCAAAGCCAAGAACACAGCATCCATGGGACCTGACATCATCCCAGGCTGCGTTCTACATGAACTACAGAATGAACTGGCACCCCACCTAAGTACCATGTTCAATCATAGCCTCACCTCAGGCTTTGTGCCCACTGAATGGTGCACAGTGATGGTTATCCCAGTCCACAAAGGGGGAGCCACCATGGACCCCAGGAACTACTGCCCCATTAGCCTGATGAGCCTGGTCTGCAAAGCCATGGAATGTATCATCATGGAACTTATAAACAAAGACAGTGGTAATCTTCAAACTCTGGACCCCACCCAGTTTGGGTTTGTTAAAGGCAGATCATGTCTCCTAAACCTGATAGACTTCTTTGAAGCAGTCACCAAAGCTGTAGACAAGGGTAAGGTGGTTCACACAGCCTATCTAGAGCTCGCCAAGGTTTTCGACACCATCTTCACTCTGGAATTAAAGATAAACTCACTAAACTGGGTATTAATCCCTATGTCACAAGATGGGTTGCCATCTGGCTCACTGACAGATCCCACACTGTAAAGGTAGCAGACTCCAAATCCGACTTCAGACCTGTGACAAGTGGAGTACCACAGGGTTCAGTTCTGGGTCCTTTCCTGTTTGGTATCTATGTCTCTGAAGTGCAGGCTAACACAGAAGATCTTTGGCTAATGAAGTTTGCAGATGACTGCAAACTAGGTGCCATAATCGAAACTCCTATCGATGTGGACATCCTACAAAAGGGCCTCACTGAGACAGATGCCTGGTGTCAAAGCCATGGTCTCAAGCTCAATGCCAAAAAGTGCATTGTCATCTCTTTTAGTAAAAACTTTGTACCCATGAACTACCACATAGGCGGTAGTCTACTTAACACTGAAAAGTGTGATAAGAGACCTAGGGACACAGGTGGACAGTAGTCTCTCCTTTGATAATCACATTGCCACAGTAGTCAGGAAATCCTTCTATGTGGAAAAAAGAGGTCATTGTTCCCCTCTACTCGTCACTCATTAGACCCATTATAGAGTACAGTGCCCCTTTTGGTATGTACCTCACAAGACATCTACAACAACTGGAAAGGTCGCAGAAATACCTCACAAAGAGAATTACTGGCCTCAAACAGATACCCTACGTAGATTGCATCAAAAAACTCCAGCTTAACTCCATCGCTTATCGCCTACTCAAAGACGATCTCTGCCTAACCTACAAAGCTATTTCAAACCCAGAGCTATTGGACATGTTCCACTTCAAAAAAACTCAATCCCTCCGAGCTACATGCTCTAGTGGCCTAAACCTGGTCACCACAATAAACAGAACATGCTAGAGAGATAAATTCCTGTCCCAGAAACTTCCCATACTCTGGAACAATCTACCTATCTATATCAAACAAATCTCCTCATTAGCACTCTTCAAGAAAAATCTTGATGATTGGATGGGAAATAGGAAATTCACCCCAGGGATCACTTCTGTGGCTTTGCTTGACAGGGGCACAGGAAAATAATTTTCTTGGGCGCCGAAAGCCAGGGTACCTTTTTGGCTAGGCTTATACCGGTCCTAGGGCCAATAG
Organism: Protopterus annectens; assembly: GCF_019279795.1. Lineage (NCBI taxonomy): Eukaryota > Metazoa > Chordata > Ceratodontiformes > Protopteridae > Protopterus > Protopterus annectens. Next base: position 1,787,914,177 of record NC_056732.1, read on the forward strand.
CCTAGTACCTACCATAGGTTCATAGATTAGTACTAGGCTAATAGCCATTCTGGGCCATTTTAAGCCTAGCCAATTATCCCATGTGAGAATCAAACTCTACCTTGTAATTGTAAGGTAAACACCTTATCCATTATGCCAACCTCTCACCCCACAAAATACACAGCCCTTTCAGGGCTTGAACCCAGGACCCTGTACACTATAGTCACAACAGTTAACCACTATGTCATGAACACTATGAACCTATGAACCTAATTCAGTGTCTGTCACATGCTTATTTTTTTCATATATATATATATATATATATATATATATATATATAGTCTATATATATATATATATATATATATATATATATATATATATATATATATATATATATGTATGTATGGATTCACTAGACAATCTCGAAATACTGAAAGTCGAATTTCAGTATTTTGAGAATGAATAGTCAAAAACCCACATATCCAAACACCCAAAACTGCGAATAGCACAATCGTGATCATTCACACACACACAAACCAGCACATAAGCACACACACACATACACCTACCTAACTACACTAAAACAAACAAATCAACACACACAAACACACCTACTCTACCTATAAGGGCTGCACCCCCCCCCCCCACTTGTATATTCTAAATCCGAGGTCACACTAAACGCACAAACACACAAAAAACACCACTACAAACACTCACACACACACTAAAATCCCTACCCAATATCCTTACACAAACACGACTTACCTGAAACCCCAGATAAATCCACAAACCACACCACACATCACAAATGAGACACCACAATAGCGGATTCGACATTTTCACATTCGACATAGTGCAGTTTCATGTAACTCACTTTCCACTATTCAGTCTCGATGTACTGAAACTCGACATTTCAGGATGTTAAGATTGTCTAGTGAATATATATATACATACATATATATATATATATATATATATATATATATATATATATATATATATATATAAATAATGTGTGTGTGTGTGTGTGTGTGTGTGTGTGTTGACCACGATTATAATTCTTTTTCTCTTGAATCTGTATTTTACTCTCACATTCTCATTTTAATGTGTTCTACTTTTTTCACAGCTGTAGTGTTTTGTACCTTTTTAACTACAGACTTGTGGAAATATCCAATACCTCTCTTTCTAGAGCCTCTTGTTGGTCCAGGGTCCAGTGGCAATGACACCAACATGGTATATTGGTGGTGGTGGGTTCAAGTCCCAAATGAGAGCCAGTATCATCCTTTCACTTCTGTGATTATAACAGTGGCAAAGCAGAGGGGTTTCTTTGTATTTGTGTGTGTGTGTGTGTGTGTGTGTGTGTGTGTGTGTGTTTGTAATTTGAACTTGATCACCATAATGGGGGTTTCCTGGATGAAAGGATAAGGTTGTAAAAGAAAAATTCAGCACCTACCTTTCCAGGGGCAGTGAGACAGGACTGCATGCTGGAGGTCTTGGGTTTCAGACCCAAATGAGAGACAGTGTTATCCTTTCTCATCCATGACTCTAATGCTGCCTAAGCAGAGGACTTTCTCTCTATGAGTGTGTGTGTGTGTGTGTGTGTGTGTGTGTGTGTGTGTGTGTGTGTGTGTGTGTGTGTGTGTGTGTGTACTTGTAATTTAAGACCTGTTGAGCATGTTTCTTACTGTAACACTGATAGCAAACCTCTGTAGTTGCCTCCATTTTCAAGGCAATCTTGAAAAGCTCTAGACATGTTAAGCTCAAACAAGAAAGTAGTTTTCCCTAATAAGCTTAATTACAAATGTCACGTATCAGTCCATCTCCACTTGCTCCCTCCAAACCAAGACGAAATCCACAGTTCATAGAACACTATCCCAGTTCAACACTACTACATATCACACTCATTGGGGCCCTGGAGGTAATGAGTAAAATTAAATCATTATGAAATTATCGATTTTCAGTCTCAAAATATCTCTTAACATTTTACGAATCTGGTCATAAGATTTAGCCTTAGCGTTTTGTAGGTGGACATGGCACACTGGACCTTCTTTGCTTTGTTATTAAGCTGACTTGCAGTTATATACAGCTTGAATCTTTGAAACCAGGACTTCTGCCTTTTGTAGATTCTCCTGAAGCTTAAGAGATGTTGAAGTTTGAAAATGTTCCCTGTCTCAATCCAAATTGGAGGATAAACTTTTCAGCAATAAAGGTCCACATTTTATATGCACATAACTCAAAGAAATTACATAATTTAGCATTTTACAAGTAAGAAGCTAGTTTTAGGTCTAAAGCAAAATTGCCGAGGTGGACTTTGTCCAAAAAGAGTAAGAAAAATGAGATATACACAGTGGAGTGTCATTCAGTCAGCTCTTGGAAAAAAAGGCAAAGAGCATCTATGCACCATGTGTAGATTATACTTGTGGTACACAGAGAATTCTTGTTCTCTGGAACAGGCTCCCCATCCATTTGAAGCAGAGTTCCTCCCTATCTTTAAGCACAACTTGGACCAATGGAAGTGTAATCAAAAATTCACCTCTGGTCTGGTGCCCATATCTCTGATGGTCAGAAGTACTCGGTTAATTACTTTCTATATAAGTCAATTTGTGGGTCACACTTGGATTGCATGGCTAAGCTTATAAGAGTCCTAGTGGTCATTAGCATAGTATGCGCCTATGAACATATGAACCTATGTAACTGGTGTTTTGAAAAATAAATTAAATAGAGTAGCTAGTATTTTTGTGTACTTTTCTGACACCATAATAGATCTTCTAAATTCATGTTCTGAAATTCCACAAAGAGATATAGTGGCTTAGATATGAGCATATGCATGAAGTAATATTTCTGTGACCACAGTTAGGTATGCTACTTCATCATAGCTTTGATTGCATATTCCAGACTCACACAGTCATGTGAATCACCTTCCCCATATTATTGTTCTTCTAAAAAGTTTACTACATTTAGTCTGCTGAGATCAAAAGGCAGATGGGACACAAGCCCATTCTTATTTATTTGTTCTAGTTTACTGGGGGTAGAACACTGATCTCAATAGACCACTAGCAGGCACAGCCTGGGTGAATAGGATCACATAAGAAATGAGCAAAACATGTTTACAGATACAAGAATATGCAACAATGTTTAGTTCAAGAAGCCATTTACAATGTCAACACAAGGATGGAAAAATTCAATCATGCTTAGCAGAGCTTTATGGATAAGATGTAACCATAATGACTGAGATGGCTTATTCTACAGGGATAGCAGTAGATCGTTATATAGAGGGGTATTGAGGTATTAGAAGAGGCAAGTGAGAATACTGGCAAGGAAGGAAACACTGGGGAGAACACAGAGAAATAGATAAAGAAACATGCAGAGGGGAATGAGTAGAAAGGACAGAAGTGTGAGAGATGCAAAGAGAAGAGGCAGTAATGAGAGGATGACAAGATGAGATAAAGAAGGAAACAATATAGGGATAACAGATGTGAGAGAGCTGCAGGGTTCATGCAACATGACCTGTGCGACTGCAGCTGCACTTTGTTTGGGGGAAGAGGTGTTCCAAGCGCTGTTGTTTTAAGTGTCAGAACATTTGGATGTCTTTGGCTGAGAGCGGAATGGAGTCCCACAGTTTTGGTGGTAGGACTAAGAATGCATGGTCAGTGCAATGAAGTTTACTTTTTGGAGTTAGTAGGGTGCCATGAGATTGAGAGATACCCCTGAGATTATATGTGGAGATTTTGGAGAAACATTTATGAGTAAGAGAGAAAGATATCTCAGGAGAATGACTTATAACATGCGGGGGCCAAATTGGACCATTTTGGTGAGGTCCATGACTGAACCTCCACCTACTATAGCAACCCTCCTTCTAATTGAGGAATTCCATAGATTCATAGGTTCAAAGGTTTATTCAGGGCTAGCAACCACCAGGGTCTTTATAAGCCTAGCTGCACAACCCATCCAAACTGTGTTCCTATGTATCATGGATATTAAGAGAGGAGGTTTTAATTAGGAAGTTTCTAAAGGTTTTGGTGGGGATGTGTTAGCCTGGGCATACTTACTGTCTGCCTCTGTCTATCAGAGACATGGGGACATGTAGACCAGACCCAGCATGAGTTTCTGATTTCCAATCCATTGATCAAGGTTGAGGTTAAGTAGGGTTAGAGTTGGACTCTGCTTCACATGAATGGGGAGCCTGTTCCAGCGCATGGGGATTCGATGAGACAAATATCTGTCTCGGCAATATGTCCTTTTGAAATCCCTGGATCTACTGGTTCTGATGCTGTTCATTTTGTAGATGTGTCACAGTCCATCAGAGATGGATCCAAGGATGCCTTGCATGACAAGCAGCGGTCCTAGATTTAAACTGCTATTGTACTTCATGTATCTCTTGAATCTGGGTAGGAAATAGATGCACAATTTCCCCACCCCCCACATTACTTCTTATTTTTTCTTACTCTCTTTTGTCTCCCTCCTTTCCAGCCTTCCCCTCATTTGCTGCATGCCTTAGTGTCCCATGCACCCAACAATTGTATAAACTGCAAATACTTTTGTTCTTTGTGTATTATTTTCTCAATAGAGACATTATATTTTATGATGTTTTGATAATGTATAGGTATTCATCTTACCAGTTTTAATGTCTGCTTAAATATTTAAGTTCACTTACAATGACCTACGTGGTGATACTTCTGTGAACCTTTCTGCTTTTTTCCATGTTTTAGCCAAAAAAAGTTATATGTTTGCATCTTTAGTTTATTCCTGGACCTTTTATTTTAATTTGAAGTAGGCAAAAATATAAAACACAAGCTGCTAATTATGGAGAACTCACTTTATTATAACTAATTAACTGCTTTCGTCCACCAATGTTAGAGACTTCTTCAGAATACCAAATACATAAAAAAACACTCATTTTCTACACAAAAACCCACACTCCTTTTACATCCATGTGACCATTTAATTGGTTAATAGAATACGACCTACTCTTAAAACTACAATGTAGTGTAAAATAGTTACAACAAAAATGTTACCACACACTGTCTAGTTAACCTCCACAAGAATTGCCAAAATTCAACGTTACCATTAAAACTAAAAATAACCTTCTTTAAATCATGAACATAACATTTAGTCTTAAGGCACTACTAATAGAGATAACATCATTAAGACCAGGGAACATCAAGGCTTGGCACTTTAGATACCACTTCATTTCTTTAAATCCCAGGAAAATATTGGAAGGTCCTCTCCTAGGTCCCAAATCGACATGGTCTATTATGATGAATTTGAAAGAATGGGATGGATTGTCTTTAATATGCTTGTATAAAGCATTTTTTTCATCATTGTTTCTAATACTATATTGATGTTGGTAAATCCTCTCCCTTAAACTTCTAATAGTCTTTCCAATATAAAATCCTTTACATAGCTGACACTTTGCAATGTATATTACACCCCTGGTACCACAGTAGTACTTACATGGAATCTTTATAGTCACTTCCTGATCCAGATTTATACTGGTCCCCTCAAGTACATTCTTACACTGCCCACTGCGTCCACACTTCACCATCCCACCTTCACCTCTTTTTACTAAAGGTCTTTCTATGAATGTTTTCAAACACGTATACTTTCTGAAACTATCGTGGGTCTGTCACACACCTTTTTAAAATGTTCCTAGTTGACCACAAAGATGCTCCAATTATTGTTGATAATTGTTCTAATGTGCTCAAAATGTAAATTGTAGGGCAACATCATCTCCTTATTGTAAATAATAGGTTTATCTCTGGTATGACTGCACTCAATATTAACCATTATCTTGTTGATAGCTCCCTGCAATGGAGTGAAGAATCCTCCCTTTCTTTTATTATCTCAGTCTCAATGTTGTTAACAGACTCCTTAGAGTAGCCCCTCAGCTACAACATTTCCTTTAGCCTCTCACATTCTAATTCAAATAATTGGTTGTTACTGACGATATGTGCCAATCTAAAATACTGCCCATTCACCAAGGATTTCTTTTGGTGTAAGAGATGCCAGCTGTCAAAATGCAGAAGGCTGTTGGAGTAGATAGGCTTCCTATATAGTGTTGGTATAAATTTCCCCTCTGTCCTGTCCTTAGTAATCCTGACGTCTAAATAGTTGATAGTTTCAGAGTCAGAATTCATAGTAAACTCAAGAAACCCAGTAGAATTACTAATGAATTCAAAAAATGCCTTCAGTCTTTCTTTCGTGTTGTTCCAAAAAATAATATCATCCAGGAATCTCCAATAAAGATGCCAATGGACTGAAAATTCTGACAGAAACATCACTGTCTTCTTCCAGTACACCAGGACTATATTGGCAAATATGGTGGCACATGCTGCCCCCATTGCCACGCCACGTTTTTGTCTGAATAACTGTTTAAAAAAATGAACTTGTTCTCAAGGATACATTCCATTAAATTCCTAAGAGCTATAGAACATGATTGGCTTAGGTCAGAATATTGATTCAAAAAACTAAAAATAATTCCAGTTCTATCTCATGTAGGATCACGGAAAACAAGTCTTTAATGTCAGTAGTGACAAAGATCAAGCTCTTGTCATAAGATCATCAGGAATTCATCAGTTTCTTTTTGAAATTTGGCTATTGGGTCAAAAGGCATGCGCACGTAAAGTCTGCTGTCAGATAATTGTCTTTCAGCCTCTGCAAAATACATTGGCCAGTCCATAACGACAACCGCCCCTCCCTTGTCGGCTGGCAATATGACCAAGTCCTGATTGTTCATTAACTTAAATAACACCTGTTGTTCCTCATTAGTAAGATTGGACCGAGTAATGTGAAATTCAGATCTTCTGAAATGTAAGTCTTTCAGGACACATTCCTGAAACATAGCTACATGTTTATCCATGGGAGACATGAAGGAAGATTCTCGAAACTGAAAATCAGTAGATCTTTGAGAATGAGAGTTGTGGCCAAAAAATAGCCTTAAATTTAACAAGTGACAAAAGGATAAAACATTATTGACAGGAGTATTTTCATTAGCTAAAAAGCCAGTAACAAAACTGAGACCCTTGTCGAGCAAGTTTATTTCAGCATCAGTCAATGAACTAAAAGAAATATTGTGTACATTATATATGTCCCCTAGCATGGTATTAACAGTTCCAAAAGATGCTGTATGTTGTTTACTTGCTCAATGCTTTCTTCCCCCTATGTCTTCTCCCCTTAAAGGGTCAGTACTGGGACGTTTTTTGGCAAATGGTGAATCTGAGGTGTGAGTGGTCTCAATGTCAGTGGCAGAGGATGACTCGTCCCCAGATGTACCATTGTGGTTACTAGGGCCTTTTTGAGAATGGACCAGGGTCTTTTCCTTTTGAAAGTAGGTTTGGTAGTATCATAATTAGCACATTTGACATTTTTTGGGAGCCAAAAGGCTTTCCCCGCTCATAATCTGCCACGTCTCTATTAAATTTGTGGATTTTTTTCCCTTTGAGCTGCTTTTCCAACGTAAATAAATCTTTGACAAATCGGTTTAGACAAGTGTCAAAGTTGACCTTCATAGTTTCTGACCTCCTCATATATAGTTTTCACTTCTAAAATGAATTTGTCAATTGCACGCTCGTAGTAGGGAATAAGAACATCCACAAAGGCCATAGAGGCCTTGTGCTTAGCTTTAGCCCGTTCCTCCAGTAATATATCATCGGCCAAACTGACTAAAGGCTGTATTCGTACCGTAAGGCATTGAGGGGTAATACCTTGGGTCTTATAAGCCTTAAATAATTTTAAATGCCATACATTTGTTCTAAGAGACTTCATGCTCTTGGTTAATTTGTTAAATAAAGAGGTACATTAAAATAATTTTAAATGCCATACATTCGTTCTAAGAGGCTTCATGCTGTTGGGTTAATTTGTTAAATAAAGAGGTACATTTAAATAATTTTAAATGCCATACATTCGTTCTAAGAGACTTCATGCTGTTGGTTAATTTGTTAAATAAAGAGGTACATTTCAATAATTTTAAATGCAATACATTCGTTCTAAGAGGCTTCATGCTGTTGGGTTAATTTGTTAAATAAAGAGGTACATTTAAATTATTTTAAATGCCATACATTCGTTCTAAGAAGCTTCATGCTGTTGGGTAATTTGTTAAATAAAGAGGTACATTTAAATAATTTTAAATGCCATAAATTTGCTCTAAGAGGCTTCATGCTCTTGGGTTAATTTGTTAAATAAAGAGGTACATTTAAATAATTTTAAATGTCATACATTCGTTCTAAGAGGCTTCATGCTCTTGGGTTAATTTGTTAAATAAAGAGGTACATTTAAATAATTTTAAATGCCATACATTCATTCTAAGAGGATTCATGCTCTTGGTTAATTTGTTAAATAAAGAGGTACATTTAAATAATTTTAAATGCCATACATTCGTTCTAAGAGACTTCATGCTCTTGGGTAATTTGTTAAATAAAGAGGTACATTTAAATAATTTTAAATGCCATACATTCGTTCTAAGAGACTTCCTGCTCTTGGGTAATTTGTTAAATAAAGAGGTACATTTAAATAATTTTAAATGCCATACATTCGTTCTAAGAGACTTCCTGCTCTTGGGTAATTTGTTAAATAAAGAGGTACATTTAAATAATTTTAAATTCAATACATTCGTTCTAAGAGGCTTCATGCTCTTGGTTAATTTGTTAAATAAAGGGGTACATTTAAATAATTTTAAATGCCATACATTTGTTCTAAGAGGCTTCATGCTCTTGTGTAATTTGTTAAATAAAGAGATACATTTAAATAATTTTAAATGCCATACATTCATTCTAAGAGACTTCCTGCTCTTGGGTAATTTGTTAAATAAAGAGGTACATTTACATAATTTTAAATGCCATACATTCGTTCTAAGAGACTTCCTGCTCTTGGGTAATTTGTTAAATAAAGAGGTACATTTAAATAATTTTAAATTCAATACATTCGTTCTAAGAGGCTTCATGCTCTTGGTTAATGTGTTAAATAAAGAGGTACATTTAAATAATTTTAAATGCCATACACTCGTTCTAAGAGACTTCATGCTCTTGGTTAATTTGTTAAATAAAGAGGTACATTTAAACAATTTTAAATGCCATACATTCGTTCTAAGAGACTTCATGCTCTTGGGTAATTTTGTTAAATAAAGAGGTACATTTAAATAATTTTAAATGCCATACATTCGTTCTAAGAGGCGTCATGCTCTTGGTTAATTTGTTAAATAAAGAGGTACATTTAAATAATTTTAAATGCCATACATTCGTTGTAAGAGACTTCATGCTGTTGGGTAATTTGTTAAGTAAAGGGGTACATTTAAATAATTTTAAATGCCATACATTCGTTCTAAGAGACTTCATGCTCTTGGTTAATTTGTTAAATAAAGAGGTACATTTAAATAATTTTAAATGCCATATAGTCATTCTAAGAGGCTTCATGCTCTTGGGTAATTTGTTAAATAAAGAGGTACATTTAAATAATTTTAAATGCCATACATTTGTTCTAAGAGACTTCATGCTCCTGGGTAATTTGTTAAAAAAGGGGTACATTTAAATAATTTTAAATGCCATACATTCATTCTACAAGGCTTCATGCTCTTGGATAATTTGTTAAATAAAAGAGTACATTTAAATAATTTTAAATGCCATACATTCGTTCTAAGAGACTTCCTCCTCTTGGTTAATTTGTTAAATAAAGGGGTAATTTTAAATAATTTTAAATGCCATACATTCATTCTAAGAGGCTTCATGCTCTTGTGTAATTTGTTAAATAAAGGGGTACATATCTTCACTGGATCAATACTATCCACTTAGTGATCATCGGAATGTGATGACCCCACTCCAAAAGCTCGTAAGTCATTTTTATCTGCTGATAAACCTTGCAATATGGTTATTAGATCCATGTTAGCACCAATCAAAACAAACTGTCACAGCCTATGTTATCTGACTTTATGTGTATGTGAGATAGTAAAAATCACAGAACGTGACCTAAAAAAGTTCTATGCCCATAAAATACTGGTCACCAATCATTCAAAGATATCCAGTGTTGCATATCCTGAATGACATGCATTTAAGACCCAATATTTGACCTTTTGTATAGAATCAAAATGTTAGTCTAACTAAATGTTTCAAAAACCCAAACTTCAACTCCTAATTCAAAATTGTCACTACCAACTGAATCTCCCTGTTGATTATGTACAAAATAGAGAAACACTGCTTAACATGCATGATAATTTATCTAGAATAAGAAGGGAATATCCATGGAAAACTGCTTTTGAATCACTCAAGGTCCTAACCACTCAAATACTTATGTATGAAATAAGCTTCCAAAAATTGCAGAAGTATATCAATGCCAAAAATGTCACAAGTCATTCGATGGGTTCATAATTTGATATATGTAAAACACTAGTACTTGGAAAGTTAACAAAATATATAGCTAATCACTAGTCAAGGAAAACAACTGTTGTAGCCCCCCCAATCCCTAGGGCTCATCATACCAAAAATCCATAATATGGTATATGTTAAACAGCTGTGTTTGAATTCCAGAATGTCAGCAAATGATTAAATGCATAAAGAATGTTAAACATCACTACACTTCCCCAAGGAAAGGCCTCAGCTCCCAAAATTCTGATGATATGAACAAACACAACCAGCATCAAATTCACTAACAGTGATAAATGCAAAATATAACAAACATTCAATCATTCCTTTTATGATTTTTAAACAATATTCAGGTCAAACAACAATTATTTTTCATTGTTAGAATAAACATAGCCAAAAATATATGAAAAAAAAAAAAAGTGTACAAA